>NW_025110373.1:102105-111911 GCF_011392965.1 Frieseomelitta varia
TTTTTTGACTTATTTTTAAACATAATGCATACACCTTCCTGTCAGTTATATTCTCTTGTTCAGTCCGGTATTAACCAAATTCGACTTTTTTTCGAAAAAGAACGCTTTAAATGAAAAAATTTTTTTCTTTTACGTCCATTGATTTTTTTTAGGATCATCGTATCACGTTTTGCTTTTACGTCTAAAGAAAAAGATTTTTAGCATCTTTTAATAATTATCTTTTAAATGTTTAGTCCGTACTAAAATACAGATGACAATATTCTAAAAACTATCTAATTACACAAAAATTTGATTAAACGAAAAAAGGTGACTTAATTCCGAATACAAAGATTTAATTCAAAACACTGAAAATTGTCTACGAAAACGTCTGAATTATACTACAATTTGGAAAGTTTCTGCCCGCTCATTTAAAAATAAACGTATCGCCGTCGTTCTCGCATTAAAGTGTTAAAGACAGTTGATTGATCTTTCCCAAGAGGGCTTACGGAATCCTTTCAAGGACGAACGCGTCATTTCAATCGATAATCGACTCTCGCGATGGCCACAGAGGAAGCCTTCGATTATTATTTATCGGTACATGCAAGCAAGAAGCGTCAAATTCATCGTTTCACGTTTCTCAACTTTGCACTTTGTTTGTCTCGTTGCTTCTCTCTTCCACAATTTCGAAATGTAACGAATCGAGTTGCCGAAATGCAAATGAAAGAGGAACACTGGTTGGCGACTAGCAGCAACCGGTTTGGGCGAAACGTAACGAGGCGGTCGTAATCTGATTTGAGACCTATTCGCGTTCGTAGGTCGCGTTTCCATAAAGCGACGCTGTATACACGGAGTCAGCTGTTTAGCCACGTAAGATCGTCGTACGCATTTGAGGGCCAAGGCAATTCGCCTCGAAATAACGGAAGCTACTTCGACTCGAGTACGTTGGTTGGTTAATCGGTTCAAAATCGACAATTATTTACAAGAATTACGTCTCGCGATTTGAATGAGGTTGAACTATGTTGTCAGAGGTATAATTCTGAGTAACTTTCTCCTTTGTATGCACATACGTGTAATGTCGAGCGAGAAGAGAATCGCACGGCAGACCCATGCGGGCCCGCCATATTGTCATTAGGTCTTATTTAGCTCTAATAATGCTTATAACATAGCTACGAACGTGTTATGTTTACAGTGCCATGGTTGCAGTAGTAAATGTATTGTAAATATATTATATAAAATATACATACGTGTAGATATATGTTTTATTCCGTATTGCAATGCGGAATACGTAATATATTTCCATTTTATTTCATGGTGTTGTCACTGCCTACGCATATATCTATATCTATAACACGTAGATCTTTTGCGTAATTCATTTGACGACGTCTGTGTTTTGTCGGTTTGGACTTTCTCTCTGCTCGTTTCTCGGTATTTTTTTTTTTTTTTTTTGCGTGGAGACTCGAAGCTAAGAATCGAAGGAAAACGAACTCGAACGATACATGAATTAAGCAGATTCAATTAAATAGATCGGTTGGACGAGGGTTAAAAGATGATACGAGATAATTCACAATTTTATGAGAGTCGTATCTACGAAGACTAACAAACAGTTGTCTAGTAAAAGTTACCAATTCTCATACATATACATATAGACACATACACAATTTTAAATTTTTCTTCGTCTGGTCAATTCATCGTTATTATATTAATTCGGGCTTAGGGATTTAGTTATCGTTTGCAATAATAATTTTTATTCCTCTTCATTTCCGACAATCTTAGATCCACGAAATTTTTTTCATGTAACATATCGAGTATAGTAAAAAATTTACTTGAAATTACAATAAACGTCTGTCTTGATCTACACGAATAATCTGCAAAATTTTCTGTCTTCTATTTCATTTTTTCAAATAGAATGGTGGATATCGTCATTTGTGAAAAATACAAATATATAGTAGACCGACTGCTACGTATGAAAAATACAACGACGAGAACGTAGAACAATTTTATAACAAAAAAGTTGTTTACTTTCATAGGTATTAAAATAACAGTCAGTGGATATCGTCCAGAGAAGAACTCTGTATTTCGACTATCCAAAAACAATCCTCGAATATCCAACGCGATATTTTGCAACTAAATTAACAATAAATAATATAGATAGTTATCGAATATGAGATTTCATTATCGCTTGATTAAATATCGAGGGAGAGAAAGAAAAAAGAAAGGCAAGTTTTTATGTTTATTACATTCATTGATTTATACGTACTTAAGAGAGCATAATGGTTTTATAGATACTATTGTTTAATGATGAAAATATAGAGAAACTGTAAAATAATATAAAATTAATTCTGTTTAACATTAAAATTAAATGTTAAAATTATCGTTTAAAATTACAAAATCATTTGTCTTTTTAAGATTAATGGGGCATATAAGGCAACATCCATGGCTCCATAATAATATTCACGAATTCATTTGTAGCATTATACTCGATGCATTGCACTCACTATTCACTAAGACTTTAGATTAGTGAGACAAATGAAATAATTCCAATTTAAAACTACCTTTCTTGCCAGTTTTTTCCTCTTCTGGATCTTTATGACGTGATTTCGCTTTTCCTTTGCACACAACCATCTAATGTTTTGTAATATTAGGAATTTCACTCTAGGATTTGAAAAGGACGTTAAGTTAATCTGAGAATTTATTAATATTTTATTTGGTAGCTTATTAATATTAATAATTTATTAATATTTTGGTAATTTATTTATATTATTTAATATTTTATTTGGTATTTTAGATGGTAGAATTAGTAATAGATAATATTAAGACTATAAGCTAATAAAACTTACCTTTCTTATCTTAATCTTATACAAACTTCCTCTGCAAATGATTGTAAAAACTCGCGATAAGAAAAAAAAACACGCTTAATGGCGTATTACTGAAACGATCGTACGATCGTACGATCGTAATTGAAACAATTTTATGTAAGCGATATTGTCTTTTTTTTTTAGAAGTTCTTAATTACAGTAAAAGTATTATAAACGTGTCTCATATTTGATAGCGATATTTTACTATTTAGTTAGTTACGCATACACATTCCTTTTATTCGTAATTCTGTACAGTTGTCGTTCTTATTAAAAGCAAGTGGAAGAAAAATAAACTGTATGTAAAACGCTCAGGAAAATATTTAGACACACTCGTGTATCTCAGTTGTATAACAAACAAATAAATATAAAGGTAGTTATTTACAGTCTTTAATTTTCTTCGAAAGTGTATGATAAAACACTATTACGCTTTTACTTAATAATGGGTTATCGATTATATCTTGACAATGTTCTGGCATGCTGCAACGCGGCAAACTTTTCGATTTTAAAATACTTTTCATCACTGAGCAATACATTGTTTTACTCGCGATCAATATTTTCATAAGTCACGTTATTTTCGACATGTTTCCTCGACAGTTACGGTTCTGATCTTGTTCTTTTTTGACGTTTCAGTGCCATTATACTGAAACTTATCTCCCTTTTTTTTGCTAAATTTTATGAAAATATCAGATTTTTAATTAAAAACCCGATATTTTTGATTGAATATCGAATAATCCTTTTGTATTCCTCGCCTGCTATGTGAAAGATTATTAATACTGTTCGTCTCTTTATTTCAACCATTTTCTAATGAATTTTAAGACTATTAAAACCCGTTTTTGATCTTTTCGTGTGAGAACGTAGGAAGACCATTTCAAATTACTTAATGCACGGAACCACTCATTTCCAACATCTCCAGATATATAGCGGTGAAAATGAAACTGAGGGATTACGAGCTGAGGTACATTCAAGGGAGATAATTACAATCTCTCCTTGATTAGGCATCAACTTTCATTAATACCGCCAATACGTTGTTTTGCTTACATGTTCTTAAGAATATAGAACAATTTCTGGCTAATATGGCTACGCAGTAGCTAACCCTTTGAATTATAATATCGTGACCAAAATTATGGTTTCTCTCTGAAAGAAGAAGCAAATTATTTGAATTTTCAATTTTAATTCCTCAAATTGAAGATGAAATACGAATTACGTACTTTCGATGCTTTACACCTGGCACGATGTATATTATAACGACCAATAATTTACCGAAGATTGAGAAGAAAAATCGTAAAGGATTAACCTCACTCGTCTTCGAATCAGTTGACGCCCCCGTATTGCGCGTCATGTGTTCGCGACACTCGTTTCACGTCGCCTTCGTCCGAGACGTAGGAAGATCGATTTGGAAGCGAGTTTTCCTAGAAACTTCAATTGTACGGTTTCTCTCTTTCTCTCTCTCTCTCTCTCTCTCTCTCTCTCTCTCGAATATCTGTCAAAGTTTAACGATTAACCGCCTCCGCGAGCGAGAAACAAAAACGTTACCGCGAGATAGAATCGCGAGTCGTTGTTGAAATTCGCAAAACTGTCTCACCATATTTCCCAGATATATTTCACAAATACGATCTTTTCTTTTTTTCGTTTTTCCACCGACGATCAGATCGAATGGGGGATAGATTCGTGGGTACGTAGCAGCGGGTCGACGATTTGTCTTGTTTAATTGGCCACTTGTCGAGATAATTAGTTGCTCGATCTCGGGCGACGGTGCTTTGCAATTAGCCATGGCGATGTTATCTGAACTATCGCGCTCCGTAAGAATCTCCTGCCTTCCCAGGAAGAAAGCCTCCCACTGTTCCTCCCGTGGAATAGCCCGCGCTCCTCCAGATCCTCCGTCCTCCGCGGATCGCTTAGGCCCTCTCTCCCCCGAAGCGCCACGGACAATTAATTTCACCTGTAGAGGCGGGGCTGCCTTTCAAGAAATTGAATTACGCCATCTGTAGAGCAAGTTAATTGCATTATTCGTAGACGAAATGGCACGGCGCGGCTTACGTAAATGCGCCGACACTTGGTGCTCGTTCTCTTTACCTCTGTCGCAGCCGCGTCGACGCACCGCCCCCTCCCCGTTTCAGGCTGAAATTGAAATTTATTCAGCCGAGACAACGCGGGCTCGGGGAATCTCCTCTTTGGTATTCGACGCTCGTCCGCGGTGGCGATGAAGTCGCTCTCACCGATCCAGCACACCCGTTATATTTTTTTCGAAAGTCTACACTTCGCCGACGGAATACGAATGGCGCGGGTTAGTTCCGGGGGTTAGGCGGCGGTTAGCTCGTCAGATATAAAACGATGTACAATAACCGTGGTTTTTACCCGTTTTTAAACACTGGAACTACCAAAATGGTCAAAATGGCCATAGACGTTTTGTAGATGTAAAACGATATATTTTTGGAGACCTGGACGATCCTTCATTCTTCAAAATACATAAATAAGCTTGTCTACTTTATTGCGCTCTGTTTCTTTTACTTTAATCTCTCTGATGAAAATTTTGTGCTTTGGTCGTTGGTAGTTCCAAGTTTCCAGTATTATTAAAAGTGTGTATCTCTACGTTGTCAAACGCAGAGTATGTGCAACTGCTGTAAAATTAAATTATACAGAAATGACACTAATTTCTTTTTTTTAAGCAAGAAAATATTTAAAAATGGTGTGAAAAGGAACTAGTCAAGTCCAGTCTGAAAATATTTTAAAATGTCTAACGTTTACAAATACTAATATTGTTTTATTCTCCACGAAAAAATTTAGTTCAAGTAACAAACTGTAATTACTTTTCTCGCACGACGAGTGTACTCGTCATTCACAGCTAAGAGGACGATGACCGATCGCCGTTTCAACGGTTCGCGTTTTTCTCTGTAGATTGTTGATTCGACGACGGTGTTTGTGATCGATTTGCGTCCTCCTTCCTTTTGTTTCTATTTCTGTCTCTCTGTTTTTTCCCCTCTCTCTCTTTTCTTTTCCATTTCTGTTATGTTAGAGATAGGAGATAGAACGAGACAATGCCGCCGGTGAGGGACGACGACAACGACCACGAGTTTTCCAATTTACGCGTTATCGGGGACAGATTGCGCGCTAACGCGCAAATAGAAGAAACGGAAACGCGGCCATGCGGGGGAGGAGGGGAGAGCAGGTTTACAACGTGCCGCTCGGCGATTCGTCGTTGTCGACGGGAGGAACGTCGATGGTTTTCTCTCTCCCCCCCGCCTGCCCCGGTGGAAAAATAAGTGGATCCATCCGCACGCGTCTATAACAGTCGCTCAGTGATACGAGGGTTCGTGGGATTGGCGTTTTTCGACAGTTCCGGAATCGATCGTTTCCGCAATTTCCTTCCCGCCCCGGTGGGAAAAGTCTCCTTTCCGCCTAATTTTACACGATTTATATCGATCGAGTTGCATCGGTTTTTTTTTTTATTTCTCGTTTCTTCGTGTCTTCTCTCTCGTCTCTTCGTTTTTTTCCCCAACCGATCCGTTGGCCGGACGGCCAAGAACGATCGTGCACGCGATCCCTCCGGGGGCCATTTTTCGGGTAATTCGGTTACCGAGAAGAGAGGAGCGTTTTGCCAGTTCCATTAAGCCAGAGGCTGATATCAGAAGAGAGGGCAAAGAAAATCGATTACGATGGGGAGGGGGCGGACTTCGCGACGCGTCCGGTCTGAAAGCGTCGCTGCTGCCTTACGCGATAAATCCTTCTCGTGAAAGCAGATATTGCGTTACCCAGCCTCCGATCGGAAGTAGCTTCCACTTCAAAAATTTTTATCCCTCTAGCCACGCGCGCTTGTGATGTGTATCGTCCATCTTTCATCGTCGATAAAATCGTCGTCGTATCCTTCGTGTTTTTTTTTTTTTTTTCTTTTTTTTCTTTCCTCCCCCGCGATCGTTTCGAATTTAACGCTCTATTACCAGTTCGAGACTGGCCCGAGCGTTTATAACATCCGTGAGCCATTTTCCCGGGCAGGAAGAATAAATTGGCCGTTTGTATCCCAGATTCAGCGACAGTCGTATTAAAGGGGATATTCTTTCACGTAATGAACGATGTTGCTGGGTGGCCACGGTGGTGCATGCATAATTTACGAGATATATCCCGGAGCATCGCTTGCTTTGACATCCCTACGTTTATAATTGGGTATCCCGTCTGAATGAAATTTCGGCTTTTGTATAAAGACGGTTCGCCGGATATTTTCATCTGTCGTGGTCTATACCGGTTTTAATGAGACGAGTTTTCTACAGTGATTCGCGAATGTTTGTCGTGAACGTGGAACGCGTGATTTTCCAGGCGAAACTTTAACGAAGCTCTGTTGTGTTTTGTAGATGATTATAACAATTTGTGTTATCCATTTTTTTTTCCATTCTACAGTCTCGCTGATAGTGATTGCCAATGAAATCAAAGTAAATTGGAAATCTCAAAATTAAAAATTAAGGAATGTAAAAGCTTAAATTGTCAAATGCTGCTGGTGTTCAGTGATGCTAGTTAGGAGTTAATAATAGTGTATTCAGTCGAAACAATTTCCATGCGATTTCATTCATTTTCCCGACGACCAATTAGCTTCGTTTCGTTATTTCTTTATTTATTTATTTCAATTTGTAAGCGAGAAGCTCGTTAAAATACAGATTTAAAATAAAAATACAGAAGGGAAGAAGAAGCAAAGAAGAGAAAACAGAAAGAGAATTATGCTGGGAAACTTATTCGTCGTTCAAATTGCAAATTGAGATTGACATTACTTTAAGCAATTTATGTATCGAGGAACATTCTGTCGTAGAAAAATTCAGAATATCATAATACTCATTTTATTCGCAACTTTAGATAGGCAGTACTAAATAGATGTATATTCTAGTTTTATAAGTATTATAATATTAAAATTGAAAAATTCTTAGCCGTTGTTATTTCAGCAGTTTTGTACAGATATCTTTCTTCGTACAAAAAATATTATTCTAATGTTTCATAATTATTAAAATCGACTCTCACGACGGTTTGTTCTATCGTTTCTATTTTTATGAATATTTTTAAATTCTTAAAATAATAAAAAATAAATTTCAAAGTGATTCAATATCATCGATTAAATAATATAGATAAATAATAGTATAATAATACTATAAAAATATATACCATAATAATACTATAAAATAAAAAATGCGAATTTAATGAATATTCAGTTCTACGGAATTTATAAATTTCGCATGGTAATCAACGTTTTAATTGACGATAGGATAAAATTTTCGTATTATCCTGTCAAATTTAAATAAATTAAATTTAAATAATTTCAATTTAATTGTAACTTTTTATTAATTCGTGAGATAACGATTATATATATTATTGGATCTAGAAATTATAGAAATTGTAGATGTAGAAATTAATAAACGTTCCATCTCACGATTAATTTTTTACTTAGAAATCTTTCGGAATCTCTGTGTAAGTTTGGAATATTTTAGATTTTAGATTTGAAGCTGATTTTCTCATTGTATTAGCAATTTCGTCATATTTACGTGAAACGATATCCATAGATTGTCGTCTTTCTTTATTAAAGAACTTTCTTTCATTTAATTTTTTTTTCACTAGATGAATGATCAGTTCGCTAGATGTTTCAAATTTTAGGCTTTCGATATTTGATAACGATACCCTTTTCAGTAATTCGAAGAGCCGATCTTGCAGCGTACTCCTTTAAAATTAATTAATATTCTTCAGAAGGATACATTAACCGTTAAAAGTAGTATTTTCGTATTTTCGAATTTTCGTAACTGAACTTTCGTATGTCAAAACGGAGCGATTTCTCTTTGTGTGGTTTGAAATCGTGCAGGTGGATGCCTCTGATACCCGATGCCACGACGATGTTAAAGTTATCGATACCTGGTGATAATAACGAACGGAAGAGGGTGTCACGTTTCGTCGTAGGACAGCTCGCACGGTTTGATACCGATTACATACCGGGCACCGATCGTGAACACGCTGTTGCGACACGGAGAACCACTTATCCCTGAAATAGAATTGTTTGCACCGACTTCTAAATCGTCTGTGTCGTACCAGCTGTATATCGCGACTGAATTACCTTCATGCTGTACCGAGCGCCGAACTGCTGCTGCAATTTACTACTTTAGCCTTGTATCTGATGACCTCTACTAGCCCTACCGCCCTATCCACTACCGGAAGTGTCGGAATGTTTTTTTCTTTTGACATCGATAACGAGTAATTTATAAATAAAACATCGCCGTGTTTCCATGGATCCACGCTTTGCGGGGGCATGACCTTTTCGAGGAAGTGACTTCCTCTTCTTTTTTTAAAATTTCTCCCGTTGCACGATCGATCGTAGTCTTGTGCCCCGATTGGTTTCTTCGGGGTGAAAGTATAGCTAGCGAGCAGATTTAGATCGCGATGCCAGCCGACTCTATATACTGTCATGCATAAATAATTGGACACTTAGCGTTTTCATTAAAAAGGTTGGTATTTTTGTTACGTCTCGTGAATTATGACTTACGAACGTTCCTCCATCGAGCTTTACGTTCATTTCGGATAAATAATTGATGCTTGATATAAAATCTGTCGGAATTTTCTCAGTGTGATTAGAAATACATATTTCAGTCGTTTTAATAATAAAATCATACGTAAAATTATAGGCCATCTCGTTATTAGTCTCTTTATCAATTGTCCATTAACTGTTAATTAAATTAGAGGATTTCATTTAAATTGTATTTTTAAATTGTATTTCATGTTACAATGATTTAGAATTGTCCAAATATTATTTGTAGAGTAGATGCATAACGTGTGTTCTGTTGAAAGAGTTTAGTTTAATAAAATACACTATTTAATTTTTATTCGAGAAATAAATGGATTTTAAAAGGCGATAACGATGACGATAATTAGACTACGGATTTCTATCCGCATTTGCGGGAAATTTTAAAATTGTACAGAATACAAAAAAAAAAAAAAAAAAAAAAAAAAAAAAAA
>NW_025110374.1:0-124009 GCF_011392965.1 Frieseomelitta varia
GTGTTTCACTCTGTTTTCAGTGAAATATCTCTGATGTTAAAAAACAATTTCCTGTTTTATCGCTAATAATACGCTATTTATTTTCTTATAGCTCGCGCAATGTAACGCAATGCCAATATAAAAGTACTGAGAAAATAATTCAGAATGGTTTAATTGCGTCTAATGATTTCTCTGCAAATTTATTGCACGTGACGACCAAAATACGATTCAATAAAGAAAAAGATTTGATTTCGAAGATGAACCTCAATTTTGCAATAACTTGTTTTAAACAAATGTCCACTGATTCAAGAGTGTATAATTATGTTATGCTGGTCGTGGCATGTAATAATATAATTTGTGATCACTCTGTACATTTTTAACATGAATGAAAATTTATGAAACATGGTAATCTTACTCATACCTAGTAATTTTGAATAATCCGGATAAGTAGTAAGCAAAAATAGTGAGGAACGATTCCGTACAGGTAATACACAACAATCCAACTATAATAATGAACACAAAGTTCAAAGCAACGATATCAAGGTAAACCGTTTTATCGTGAGAAAACTCTGTAAGATATTTAATTAGACGAGTTCGAGGTTCATTCAAAGGTACTATTAAGTCCAATATTATTGGACCCAATAAATATGCTGTAAAAGTTAGAACCCCCGTAGAACATGTCCCTAAAATTTGAGAAAATCAATTAATAAATAACTTATGTTTTTATAGCTCTAACAGTTGTGTAATATGTACAATCTCCGGTTATTGAATGAGAATCACTCATAGTTTTCTTCATTCTACATGTTTTTAGTAAAATTGAAAATCTAGTAATGAATTCAGTCATAAACATTAGCAACTATTAAAGTAGACACACATTTGTTTGAGTTAAGTGTATAGTATACATAGTATTGTATATATAAATACTACTGGTTTGTATTGCCCCCTTCATGCAGAATGTTCAGCGTAATGGTCACCACGTTCCAGCACTTCTGGTAGTCTAATGGTTTGTCGTAAAATGGGTCAAATGAAAAATTGTAGCATTATTTATTATATAATGAAAGCATACTAACGTTAAAAAGTAATATCAGAAATAAAAATTATCTAATTAAAGGAATAGTAATTAAATTACTATTCCTTTTTATCTTTAAAATTATCAGTATGAATGATTTTTACATTAAAAATATTTTTCTCAACAGATTATTGAACAACTGTACCAATATATCTATCTATGACTTCATCTCAATGTTACAGATGTTATTTAAGAAAATAAAGACGAACTTGATTTTGTTAGTAAAAAATTAGATATTTTTATTTCTAATTTTCATTAATGTCCGGACACTGATAATTTTTCATGTAAACAATTTTTTCAGCAGAAATTCGAAAATACATGAAAAACTGGTACGTTAAACAGTACCTGATCAAAATATTCTGTTTTATTTGCTTGCTTTTTCTCTTAAATTTTGTTTCTACAATAAAAAATCAACTTTGAACATTCAAAAAAGAAGCAATTTCCTCTTCGCTCATCTTTTTTTTACCAATACTTTATCGATACTTAAACATCCATTAATCTGTAATATTAGAATATAATAAAATATCGTATATTTTAAAATTATTATTATTATTAGTATTAATTTTAAAATTATTAATGTGTGCATGTGTAATACTTTAATAGCTGAAGGATTCAGGGAAAAGGAATATCAAGAATTCTTAGAAAATGAAAATTATTTTTTTAATATATAGAGTTACAACTTCATATTTCTCTCACATATCTTCATATTTCATTCGTATATACCAAAATAAATATAAAACTCAGAAAATTTTAATTTGCAATGTGTGATATAGTCAGCAATAAAAAACAGATAGAAATATGCAAACAAATACTGAAAACAAAAATTAACTTTTTCCCTTTTTTTTGTGCATTCTTCAGTTAGTAACATTTATGATTAATTTGTATTGAAATTGTTCAATTTTACTAGAAAACATGAACAACGTTAAAATATATAAAATAATCCTAATTCTTTTGTAATTTTTTCTTTGTTTCAAGAACAAAATTTTTTCATACAAATGTTTTATAATTTTCATATAACTGTAGTAGTATTTTTATTACGAATATTCATCAAATTGATAGTGACTGTAATAAAGTGAACAACAAAGGCAAAAGTATTTGTACGAATCGAATTCTTCAGTTTTAGATACGTTTAAATATTAGAGATAATATAGAATATTTGAATATTGTATTTAATTATTCGCAATTAGAAAAAAATTACTTAATATGAGATCCATCTCTTAAAGAACTCACAATTCCAAGTAAAAATACTTTTATCAAAATCCGATACACGTCCCAAAATTAAGATATGTAAGGAATTAAGATAATATGCAATATAGGAAATTAAAATAAAAATGATTTGTTTTCTTAATAAAATAGATAATAAAATAAAACTGTGTATCATACAAATTTAAAATATAAAAATTTAAAAGTTAAGATTATATAAATTATATATAATATGAGACCCGTTTTATTTATCTTTGAAACTCAATCCTTCTCTTTTTTTAACACATTGTGTAAAATCTATTTTCGATCTTTGTGCCACTACTTTCGCTCTTTAACAAAATTTATCTATAACAATGCTTGACGTTGAACAAAATACTTCATAAAAGATAATCTTAAATCTCAAAATAGAGTTTCGTATTAAAAAATATTAACACAAAAATATTAAATAGTCCCGAGTTTAAGTATTTAAACAGTTTAATGGTATACAATGGATAAGCCTTAAACTTCATTGTATACACGTGTATAGAGTATGTAAATATCAATTGTGAAGAACAGAGCAACGTGATTCTATATTTCTGGATCTAAAATTCATGCAAAATGACATTAATTATGATTTTGAAGGTCAAATTCTTTTTTTGCATTTTGTTCTACTGATTACTTTACACGTATTTCCAAGGAAACATAGGTCGCAAATCAATCATTCTCTTGGAAAAAAATACATTGTTAAAATACATTGCTTTTTAAATTCATTTTATTATTAATAAAAGTAATCTGCTTGTATGTAGTTAAATGCAGGGAATATAGCACTTATTGTTACACTTAGATACTTAAATTCCTTATATATTTCATATCTTTCTTTTTTTCCACATTTCCAAAATTATGTATTGACTTTATATAATAAATTATTTTAATTGTTCAACAATTTTTTCTTACATAATAAATTATATAATAAATTATTTTAATTGTTCAACAATTTTTTCTTACAAGGAAAAAAATTCTGCCATCAAATCTCATAAACAAAAAGTAGACATAATATGATGTTATAGAAATTTCGCGTGGAGGACATGAGGAGTGCCAGGAAAGATTAATGTGAAGCTGCTTCTCCATCAATTTATCATACTGTTTTATAAATTTAGAACGAAGTGTTTGAACTACCCTGGTTGGGATGCTGTTCAAATTTTTTTGTTTGCAAGATTTGATGGTAGTGATCTTGAAAAGAATTTGACTTTGAAAATGATGCTTACGATCAATTTATTTACACGGGCTTTTTTTTACAAATCTCCACTGATTCAGAGATATAAAATCATGCTCTGGTGTTCTTTACAATTAATTTTTATACGTTTCTACAATACTATTTGTGAAAATAATACGTTTACCATTCTGCAGCTAATTTAATCGAACTACTTTAAAAACTTTCTGCAATGTATTTCACTACCATGCATTTATCCAAAGCACTTTATTAATTTCAAGGTCATATGCAGCTAACCCGACTAATAAATCATTAATTATGAATCAAAACAGTATAAGTATAATATTTAAGAGTTTTAGAGCAGAAATAGGTTGAGCTCTCATATTAGGCAACTTTGAATTAGAATCTAATTGATCTTTCACAGTAACAATGGAAAAATGTTTTCTTACAGAGGAAGATATCGAATACATGACTTCCATTATCGACATATTTTGTTAATATTTGTACCTCGACCAAATCTTGTAGTAGAGTTTCTTCCATACGCATATGGCCAATAAAGTATTTGAGCTGTATTCATATATGCAACATTTATAACTTATACTAAATATTAATCTAGCTTATAGCATCGATTGTCACTTACGTTTGAAGAAAATTCTATAAAATTAACATATCGTAAGAAAAATAATAGAAATGGAATAGTCGTAGACAGTGTTAAAACGCAGCTTCGTAACGTAATTTCAGAGTTCAAAAGTGACATTATCTAAAAACATGTATTCAATATTCATTAATCAGCCAGTACTAAAATCAAATAGTACGTATTTTGGAATTAAAAATCGAAGGAAAAGTTTGTAGCATACTTTACAAATTTAAACGAATAATTTGTGTAAATACATTGTTTATTAGCATACATTATAAAACAGAAAGTGATACTTCTTATTGAATTTACCTATTTGGAATACAGAGTATTTAAATGTTAAAACTTCGAAAGCGTATGAAGAATTCATAAAGTAAAGAAAAAACTTTAGAAATTGTGTCGGTTTTTCTCCATTTCAGAGAAAATTGCAAAAAGGGAAACAAAAAGATTTTAAGTTTCTCATTTATTTAATAAGTTTATTCCCTGCCAATCAATTCAAGACGGTAATTAAGAAATCAAATCGCAGTTGCAGTACACCAAACATTACCAAAACATTGTCTAGCTAATCCAAATCAGAATGGTGAGTGTTCGATGTAATATTTGTATTGTTGTAAGTGACCAATCTTTTCAACAGTATTTTCATTAAATAAATGATGCAGATGATATTATAGAATTGTAATACGTATAATAAAATAGATAATAATATCAATAAATATAAATAAATAAATGAAAAACGAAAACATTTTTGTTTCTTTTTCGTCGTTTTCTTCAAAAGAACAAGCAAATCTCTAAAAAACATTTTTTCTTAGTTTATTGGTTCTATATACGCTTCCGAAGGTGACTGACATTTAAATTCAAGACACTTTGCATAAATATCTTACGCAAACATTGCCAGATTAAAAGATTTGAAAAGATTAATTCAAATCTATACATTAAAGATATATATATATATATAATATATTAATACACATTAATGTATGTATGATTATATATATATTAATACACATTAATACAAATCATTATTAATGTATAATACAATTATAGATATATCTTACAAACTCACATATACAGTTGTACATATAGTTTAGCTTGCCCTACTTCCATTACGCATATATCATAAGCAAAAGGTAAGAATTAGATTTAAATTATTTTATTACATTCGACCACCGTAAAACAGATGACTTACATAAGTTGCTAGGGATGCAATCATAGGCAGAATTTATTATAGTGATACCGACAACTTCTTGTGAATGCTTGAAAACTAATGTAAGCTGTTGGTTATTTGTAAATGAAAAACTTGTTCAAAATGTCATCCAAACATCATCGAAGTCGAAGTAAAAATAGTTTCTCTATAATTTGATTAGTTATTCTACATGTGCATTATTAATCTTTTTCATTCCAAATATTCTTTTATAGCATTGTGCAGTAACTTTGACAATATTAAACAAATAAATGATGAATGTATCACGTCCCGGCTGCGGGGAAACGGCTAGTGCTAGCTATCACGAAGCCGGACTGAATGACGAGACGTAACATTTTGGCTCAACCGGCACATAGGTTCCAGCCGCGGATCTGCGGTGATCTGTAGTTAATGCGTTCTTTTAATTTAATCCCAAAGAGAAGACCCAAGAGAAGTTTAATCACCAGGAATAAGGTGGATGATTAAGAACACTGTGACAAGAGTATATATTCTAAACTAAGTACATATATTCTAACTAGTAGTACATCTTCACACTCACGATTTACAAAGGATCGGAATATATATATATATATTTGTAGAATTGGGAGACTGAGATTGAAATTAAGACTGAGATTGAGACTGAGATGATGAACTGTCTCATTGAAATTAGAAGAATAACTGCTCTTAACGGACTTTAACGATAAACTCTAACTTCCGATTTTTACCCTCTTTTATAACACTAGTTATCGATGACGTGTTATGACTTCGCAATCAGAACGTCCATTATAGCTTGGGAACGGAATGTCGAAGATAGTGTTCATTGAATACCCTACCGGAGATTCACTCTCGTTCACCGTTTGAAGAACCAGTTGAAGCCGATTGCTCAAAACAAATACCGATCGAACATTCCATAATCTTACGCATATACACAATATACTCTCAGGCATATTCATTCTCTCTTCGCTCGCACCCTCGGTACAGAACACCCCGTACCAAAACATGCGAAATCGCCTCGATAACCCTGAAGACTAAAGAAACGTAGGTCGTCTGACGTCACATATGTCTTTGTAACAATGCTAATCAAGTTAAGAAAAACATTATATATATGGAGTCATTCGCGTGCGAATAGTCGAAAAGTATAGACGTGTATACATAGCGATCTTTGAGTATAAATATACATAAATGAACGCGTTAAGAAATTGAGAAATTGAAACCCGAAAAGTGTGTATCCACCTTTTAGTTAACATCTTACAATAACTCTCGTTAGTTGCAAAATGCAACAAGGAAGTGGAGGAACTTATCTCAATATTCACTTCTACAAGTAACACAGTGACCACAACTACATCTTCTACTTCTGCATCTCCATAATATGGGCTGTCTATATTTGGCAGAACAACTGTTATGACTACAGAAATCACACAAGCCAAGGAACGTACACATACCTAGCTAATGTCGACACCATGGAACAGTACAACACACAGAAACGGCGAGTAATATATGTAGACACACAACTAATCAACATCAGGAGGTAACTAGACAATACATCGATACGAATATGTCAGGTCAAGAATTCACGTGGCAATAAATAAAACCTAGGAGAAATAAAAGAAATAGGGATGCAGTACAAAAAACTGCATAAGAAAGAAACAAGCCTTGCACGATATTGATACACAAAACTACAATAGATTTTTTGAGTTGAATAACAATGAACCGATGCAAGAAAATGAAATTAATGAGAATATAAATGAAAACATAAACAAATTACAAACGCAATTATTACAAAACCTCCAATATTTATGGACAACATATCAAACTTCCCACTTATGTTAGAAAGTTTTAAAACTATCTTAACAGGTAAGGAGTTTTCCTGCAAGTCAATGTCAGCAGATTCGATTAAAATAAATACCATCACAGCAGACTCCTATCGAAAACTAGTCCACTTCCTAAAAGTAAGTAACGTAGCATTTCACACGTCCAACCGCGTCAGGAAATGTCTTACAGAGTTATTATTAAAAATCTACGTATAGCTCAATCCCAACAACGGATATTAAAGATGAATTGGAAAACAGAGTTTTGAAATCAGAAGCGTCACTAATATTTGTAGCTGGTAAATGAGAGAGCCACTCCTCTTATTCTTTATGGATCAAGCACCAGGTGAGAAAAACGAAGAAACATGAATTAAAACTTCTTCTTAACACCATAATAGAAGCCATACCGAAGGAGATATCTCAGTGTCATCGCTGTCCAAAATGTGGACATACAAAGAAGTATTTTACTAGTCAGCCATTTAACTGCGTGAAATGTGCCGAAAATCATCCGACAAATATTTGCACCAAGGAGAAAAACATTCCTGAAAAATATGTGTTGTGCGGCGATCCGTATCCTGCGAATTATAAAGGATGCAGCGTGTATCAAAAATTGCAGGAAGTAAGAAGTAAGCCAGATAAATATACACCAATAAATAGAAATTATAATATACGTGAAAATAAACTCAAGCCACAGAAGGTAATACTATGCAGAATAGTTAAAATAACAATCAATGGACCAGAATAGCATGATTATAAATCTGCTTACCGTTCTCATCAACAGAAAATAACAGTGCTTGACAAAAGAATAGCCTTGTGGAATGCAAACGGTTTGCAGCAACGCAAATGGGAGATAAAACTATTTCTATAAATGAAAATAAAATAGACATTCTCCTAATTTCTGAAACTCATTTTACTGACAGAAGCTATTTCAATATTTACAAGTACAAAACATATTACACTAATCACCCAGACAGAACTGCTCACGGAGGAACTGCTATTATTATTAACGAAAGAAAGATATCGCACGCCAAATCAATAAAATTCGAAGAAGCTTTTCTGCAGTTAACTAGTGTCGAAATAAAAGATGCATACGGTTCACTCGTCATTGCTGCGGTCTACTGTCCACCTAGACATAAGTAAAGATAAATTTGTCCACATAGACAGTAAGTAAAGATAAATTTGATAAATTCTTTAACACACTAGGTGTGAGATTTATCTCAGGTGGAGATTATAACGCAAAGCACCCTCAATGGGGTTTCAAGACTCAGCAATCCAAAAGGCAAAGAACTCCATAAAATAATGACATCAAGAGGATATAAAGATATAATGGAATATATAAGAATATAATCACATCGGCATGGGCGAACCGACCTACTAGCCAACCTCAAAAAAAAACACCAGATCTACTTGACTTTTTTATAATCAAAGGTCAGCTAGATTGAGGTAAATTCAAATTTCGTTTTGTCATCTCATCATTCACCAATCATACTTATACTGAGCTCTTGGTTTGTAGAAAACGAAGAACGGCCCTACTGGACAAATTCGAAAACAGACTGGCCTCTCTATATAGCACTATATAAAAGATTATATAGATCTAAAAATTCTATTAAAAACTGCAAACAACATAGATCAGGCAGTAGAACTTTTAACTAAGACACTACAAGATGCAGCATATCATTCGACGTCTGAAGCCAAAACTGAAAATCAACACGCAATGAACCATCCATGAGAATCCGTGAGAATCAAAATTGCAGAAATGAGGAAAGCAAGGATGAAATGGTAACTGTCGAGGCACACTGATGATAAGAGGAAGCTAAACAAGCTAGCCAGAGAGCTCACAAATCTGCTGCACAAAACTACTAATGAGCGTATCCAGGAGTATCTACAAAGTTTGTCTTGGCGGCAAGAAGATAACTACTTGTGGAAAATCACAAAAAAGCTGAAAAGGCCAACTAAACATACTCCACCCATAAAAATGGAAAACAACCAATGGGCCAGAAATGATCAAGAAAAAGCTGTAAACATTTACAAAACACTTAAATACAATATTCAGGCCAAATGACATACCAATGCCCGATAACGACTACAGAGACATTACAAATTTTCTTAACGCTCCCTCGCAACCTTATGAACCCATCAAATATTTCAGTCCCAAAGAAATAGCACAAGAAACAAAGAGAACTCAACGATAAATAAGTACCTGGATATGATCTTATCACTGCTAAAATGTTAAAGGAAACACCAAAAAAGGCATCTACTAAGAGTCAAGTATTTTCCTATCCAATGGAAATTTGCATAATTCTCCTTCAAAAGCCTGATAAATCACCCACAGAGGTGACTTCCTATAGGCCTATCTGACTGCTACCAATCTTGTCAGAACTATTTGAAAGACTACATTTAAATAGACTGAAACCAATATTGACAGAATAACGTCTAATCCCACAACATCAATTCAGATTTCGTAAGCAACACTCTACTATTGAACAAGCACATCGTATAGTCAGTGTTTGAGAAACGCATGGTATGCTCCGCTACATTTATTGACATTAGTCAAGCTTTTGATAGAGTATGACACCGGGGCTTGTTATACAAAATTAAACAAAATCTTCCATACTGCTATAAACTGCTAAAATCCTACTTAACTGACAGGTTATTCCAGGTAAATCAAAACGACAAATATTCAAAGATCTACCCAATACATGCGAGCGTTCCTCAAAGTAGCATCTTAGGTCCCACATTACATCAAATTTGTACACCAGACCTTCCTGATGACGGAAACTTGTGGTCACATTCGCGGATGACACCGCGTTCTTGGCTTCCCATGAAAATCCTGTGGAGGCAATTCCTGCAGGGAGCTTTGAATAAGACTGGGCCAAAAAGTGGAAAATTAGAATCAACGCAAACAAATCAGCACACATCACATTTACTATCAGGCATGTTAAGTGTCCTGCAGTCAATCTATACAGCGAAAACCTTGAGACAAAGCACTGTTTCAGATACCTTGGTCTGCACATGGACAAAAGAATCACATGGAAAGACCACATAAAAAGAAGAGAAAGCATCTTAACCACGAAATGAAAACCATGTATTGGATTCTGGGACGAAAATCGAAACTTACATTATGCAACAACTACTGTATAAGGTCGCCATTATTCCAATCTGGAAATATGGGATACAACTCTGGGGACGTGACAAGAAAAGTAACATAGACATCATTCAAATATTACAGAATAGAGCCTTGAGAGATATTGCAGCTGACCCATGGTATATTGCTACATAAAGATCTAAGTATACTCAATATCAAACAACAAATAAAAAAATTCGCTACAGCCCATAAAAATCGTCTATTAAATCATCCCAATGAATCTGTCAAGAATTTAAATCACAAACCACAGTACAAAAGATTAAAACGAAACAAGCCAATCGACTTGCAAAACTAGGTTAAAAAAGGACATCACAAACATTATTAGCGGCAACACTAAGAAGCGTTTACCGCACACAAGCCACCTCAAATTTATCAAATCTTCTGGTTAGCTTCATGAAGCTAGTTGTGGATATACTAAATAAAATAAAAAAATATATATATGGCATGTGCCTGTAGCGTTTAGAATAGCTTCGGGCGATTGGTATGAATATGATATGACCGAAGATTGTTTAAAAGACTGTATGACCATATAGATTCTATGAAGTTTAAAAGATTTAGTTACAAAGAGATAGTGTTTAAATAAGAGCGGCCAGGTCAAAGATGCAATAAAATACATGCAATAAAATGATGTTTGCTTGAAAGAAAGAACGTATACAACGATGGAAAGAAAAAAATTCTTGAAAAAATTATGAGTTCGAGATGCTTATGAGATACTTGTGAAAATTGTGAGATTATAAATCGCGAAAATATATTTGCAAAGTATGCCGGTGAGAATATATATTTCTCTTCTAAAGAGAAACTCTTAACGCAATCTTAGGAGAAAATTCGCTTCCTCTAACTAGAATTCTTACGTGAACACTCGAGCAAAGGCAGTACAATATTTTCACACGCATGATTTTTTTTAACATACAGTGCAGGATTTTAACATACAGATTTTCAAAATTGTGATATAACTGACTGTATCTCAGAATTTTAAATTATGATTAATCTGTCGATTTGGCTGATTTTTAAATATATTACAAAAATTGACAATTTGAACAACCTCTTTCTTCGGTCCATTGAGTTTTCGAGATATTTAAAAGAACGAGGTATGTAAAAGACTACTAATATTAGCACATTGAATTGTTTCTATCTGTAACACAATCATAAGCATAGTCAACACATTCATCGTCGTCGCAGAACACACGCATATAAAAATAAGACTATAAATGAAAGATAAAAAAATAGGTTCGAATCTGGTTATTATATTCGGTCGGGGGCAATCAACATTAACATAGATGCACATTTGCAGGTGGAATTCATATATATTGCAGCGGCAATTTTTTCTAAATATTCAGAAACTAATAATAAACGATATCGAATCTTATCAAACTATCAATTTCTAAACATATTTAAAAATCATCCAAATCTGTGAAACGAATACACATCGACAATGTTATATTATACATACACAATGTTAGATTCAACAATGTTATATTATATTAGTGTAATGCGATACACATATAAATAATTACTTTTTAAAAACAATATTTAAGATCTCTATGAAAATACAGAGAAAATATTGTACTACATATGAACTGCATATATATTAACAAAAGATCATAATTTTCTTTACCTGGAACACTAGATTGACCAATAAAATGATAGATATGAATATTCTCTTAATTACTGTATAAATCGTTTTCTGATATGGCCAGAGTCCTATTATGCACGATACGACACGATAGCTGTTGTATTGTTTCTCGAACACATCCATGTTGATCGTCAAAGAGTTTCTGAGCATAAATTTCGTGCAATCATTCCAAGATACCTCGCCTTCATTTATTATTCATGGCATTATCTCTTCTTCTAGAATTTCCATCGTGACACGTCTCTGTGAAATTAAACTATGATGAATGAAAATTACGGCTACACACTAGCAATCGATTGAATTCATTTGCACTCTACGAGAGAATGTTGCATAATAAATGTTGACTTCAGGAAAATTATAGTCTCGAAAGAATTTCTTTTCCCTCTTTACATTTCTCATTTTTTTAAATTTCTTTTTTTAAGTATTGGAAAAGCAGAAACTTGTGGCTGTAACAGTATTTGCACAGCCGTCGCAGTGTCCACAACGAAAGAAAGACACTATTTTCTTCGCATTTTTATACTACGAGGAAAAATGTAATGAAAATCATTCAGTACAAAAAGTTGGGAAGTTTGGCTTAGAATCAGTATAATTAAAACAAGTACAATTAAAACTTCCAATCACAGGTATAAATTTATTCCTATTATTGTTATCGAGATTAATTGAGATTTACAAAGTTGTTTTTATATTTTAAATAATTAAAAGCAGCATAGTCAATTTTTTAATATTATTATAAATGTCTGCAACACCTGTAACGAAAAATATTTATTAATTCCAATTTTGAATAATAATTTTTGCAGTCAAGTTTTTTAGCTTTAATATTTATCATCTTATTTAAGGTCAACTATCAACGATGGTTTCAATACATTTTCGTAGCACTGTGTAGAATTCGTCGATATTTAGAATGAATTTCATTTAATTTTGACTTTAATATTTTTCAGTTATTCAATATCGATAAACATCTATATGAAGACTCATATATTAAGAATTCTCACAAATTTTAAATGAAATCGGAATCCGTACGGTTTTTTATTGTGAACTTAAGATTACAATAATGTAGAAATATATTTTCTTAAAAAGAAATGATATATTTTTAATTATATTTATTTATATTTTTCTGTAAAATCTTTGTACATACACTCGTTCACTGTACCGTGAATTCGATTCTAACGATGACCTGAATCAACGATTATTTTTTGTTACAAGCAGACATTACAACGATTATTTCTTATTACAGGCAAATAGAAAATACTTGAAACTTTGGAAAATTATTAAAAATAGCGATAATTGCATAAAATATTTCTGTATTGTGGCTTAATGGTAATACATTGTTGATCAATCATACTACTTATTTTTTTACATAAATATTCAAAAATTATCTGGCGATAATATGTTAATAACAACGAAGAATAATTTATGTGCACATCTATAAAGTTGTGCTTCTCACAATACTTTCATATTTTCAGCTAACAACTACGAAAATCAATCGGAGATTAATTTTTCTCCTTTTCTTCGAAAAAGATCAACTTGAATTTTGCGATTATTCACAATGCAATGGAATATGGACAGGAAAGAAATAGAATTCATGAACTGGTCTATAATATAGAATATAGAATATTAAAATGCATCCGCTAATCGCACTTCATTACCCTTGCCTCTCACATCGACGACATTGTGGAAATCATTTCATTATTTGACGAAAATTCATAGATACATTATCTGATGAGAAGTTTCCAGTCATGATTTTATTTACTGCAAATTCACATCGAGTGAGTATAATTCTATTTATGCATTGTTGTATTATCAAATCAAAATCTCTGATGTATATGCATTTCCATTCAAAAATTCAAAACATCTTTTACTTTATAACTTTTTCATACAATTTTTTAAGAACCAAGAATATTATAATTATAACTTTTATTTTCAAATATAATTAATAAAAATTTCACTATTATAAAAATATAAAATTATAAATATATACTATTTATTTAAAATATTTATTTATTTAAAAATGTGATTAGTTTGAAATCTTCATATGCTTTAAATTTCACGATCAGGAGCATATACGTAAAAATGTTTCTAAAATTTTTAAAATTTTTAATCCTGTTTTAATCTTAGCTATAACAGAATTTCCTCGTGTCACTTGTACAAATTTTTAGGAGAAATATTATCTTTTGGAATTATAAAAATGAATAAAAAAAAATGTAATCTAAATTTTATCAGCCTAAAGAAAATCCTTTTAATTCGTTGCAATACTTCGGTTATTAGAATACTTGTACTTTAAAATGTAGTATTTTCCAAAAAATATCAGCATAATGTTTTTATAATATAAAATAATTGTTAAATTTCAATTGATAATGGAATTAAAGGATGGGTGGATTTAGGAAGGATTTGGGTAGGTGAGAAAGGTGGAGGTTTCGTCTAAGTCGATGCCTAGATTCATCATTTGGGCTGATGGCAGCGACCCCTACCCCAGACGTTTGTTTTTGTAACTAGCCGCTATGCGGTCACTCATCCTAGCGATATTCCGCAACGCTGCTTGTTTGATACATCGAGATCGCTGGGACTTCGACGCTAGATGCACAGCCACTTGTGGCTTGTGCTAGTCGGGTGTTTGGGTCTTGTACTTGAGGAATCATAGGCCGCATCATCTCCTCCCCAGTAATAACCGTACTGAGAAGGAGAGGTTCATAGTTGCGGTGTGGCCGATGGAAGTGTGATGCCAGATGATATTAACGGCTGCTCTCCGTTTTTCATGTTTTGATTCGGTGCTTTTTCGTCTAAGTCTGGTCACTTAGGGCCGGCATCTATGTTTGAGGCTCTGTGTGGCTAGATTCGGCGGTGACGCTGCGCGCGTATGTATGGGCGTTTTCTGCGACCGTTTACATGCCATGGTGGCCAATTGTAGTTCTTTTTGGCATCCGTCCTCGATTTTGCATCCTTCTTGGTGTTGTTGCATCCTGTCTATGTGGCGTCCCTTCCTTATAGTTGATGTGAGCTCCGTTTCTCGTGATTGCGTATTTATCTCATGTTGGCTGGTCACAAATTTAGAGTTTTTTTACACTAATATACAAATATGTACAGAGAGGACAATCGTCCACTCACTAATTATTTATTGCGAGAGTTTTGCGAGAGCTGCGACACGAACAGGCTGCACACGCAGATGTTGCGTGGACCTTCGGTTTTAGAAAACTTACTGTGAGTGGCGTTTTGGAGTCGGCTCTTATTTACCCCTTTGTGTCCTTTCTGGTCAAGGGATCAGAAAGTATATTGTTTTTCTGCAGTTTGCCCGATAACTCCCGTAAGAGAATTTTGATAATTACTTTATGGCCCTAACGGTACTGCGTTCCAGGTTGTTGAAGTTATATTTATCATGCTGCCTGGGTTGTGTTTCCTACACAGCACTTCGAAGACTCTACTCATCATATCATGAAAGTAAGTAGTAATATTAAGACCAACATCAAACTCAATCTCTACAAATCATGCATAAGGCCCATCACGTATGGGCACCAAATCTGGGCAGCAGTCGCCAAATCACAGATTAATAAAATACAAAAAATACAAAATAAGATCCTTCGAGTAATACTCGGCAAATTTTACGATACCTCCATCAAACAACTACACGAAATCGCTAACATACCAATCATACTGGAATTCATTACCAACTTACACACGCATATCACCCCCATCACCAAAACCAGCTCATCAGTAACACCGGAAACTACCAAACCAACACACCTTTAAAAATCAGGACAAGACTCCCGAAACATGCAATTACATGCATACACTCAAGATCATTCACAAGAGATGCAGGTTTTTGAAAATTTTCTCCTGCAGCAATGAAACAACATTATACACAATATTAACACCTCAATGTCACTAACCAATTAATTTATTCATGATAAATGCAGGTTACAGTGTTACGTCACCCCAGGGATTGCAGTAAAGAAAACTTAGGAGGAAAAAAAAAGATGGATCTGGCCATTTTCGGATGTGCGAGCAATGTGGCATTCGTGAAATCTTGCTTAGAAACCTTCTCTGCTACTTCTATCCATTGGGTCGGTATATTGTCTTTATTCCATCCTTTTAGCAAGTTATTTAACGATGTTATTATTTTCGCGGCATCAGATACAAAACGTCTGTAAAAGTTGACCATACCGAGGTCGAATGCCAAGAAAACAACAGCTGGCCATTATGGCATGCAGACGGTCGCGGAGAACGCCTACACACACGCAGCGCATCCACCGAAACAGATGACCGTATGACGCCCACACATACGCGCGTAGCACCTCCGCCGAATGCAGACAGTCACAGAAGATGCCCATATACAATACAGGCAACATGTTGCTGCCACACGCATGTGCAACATGCAGGCGTCATATCGGGGTCGCAAAGCAGCTAGCACGCATGCAACACGTAGTAAACACGCAACAGCCACGCACACGCAGCGCCTCCGTCGAATGCAGTCACACGGACAGGTGCTGGCCCTGAGTGACTAGACTTAGACGAAAAGATACCAGGACCGAAGCAAAACATGAAAAACGGAGCGCAGCCGGCAACATTATCCAGTATCACTCCTTCATCGGCCGCACCAGAACTATGAGCCTCTTCTTTTCAGCATCTTTATTACTGGGGAGAAGATGATGCGGCCTATGATTCCTCAAGTATGAGACCCGAACCTGACTAACACAAGCCGCAAGTGGCTGTGCGTCTAACGTCGAAGTCCCAGCGATCTCTATGTTAAGCGCGGAACACCGCTAGGATAGGTGCCCGTCCAGCCTTGGCGGTTGGTTATAACAAGCATCTGAGGTTAGGGGTCGTTGCTATCAGCTCCACTGATATATCTAGGCAGCGACTCTGATGCGTAATCTCCCACCCAGAAATCCTTCTGTTTCTAAATCCATCCATTCTTTAATCCATAGCCATCAGAAACCCTAACATGCAAGATATACGAATTGTGTTTGTTTTTGCAGGAACCCCAGTAATTTTAGAATCGAGAATGATGCCTATATATTTTACTGTGGAAGTCCAGGAGATAGATTTATCTTCTATTTTAGCAAACTATTTTTCTTGGTAGTAAATGAAATGACTTGTGTTTTCTTTGAGTTTACTAATTTCAAATATTTAAAGTAGCCTTGCAAAATGTTAATATGTGTTCGTATATATGTTGTAGCTTTTTCAGGATGATGCATATATAGCAGTATGTCGTCTGCATATAGTGTGCGTATTTAGGTATGTGGGAAGATCGTTGATGTATAGGGTAGAAAAGAGTAGATGGAACCTTGGGGAACTCCGGCTGGAACATTTTTTATTATTGATTTGGATCCATTTATGGTGACATAGAATTTTCTGCTGTGGAACTAACTCTATATGATATTAATGGTCGGTGCTGGAATTTTTATTTCGTGTAATTTCGTTATTAGTGCGGTACACCAAACTGAATTGAATGATTTTTGAAAATCGAGAAGTAAAAGTTGTGTGGTTCGGTTTTTGTTTTCCTCTGTTATTATGTGTTTAGTGATACGTTATAGCTGGTGAATACAGTTTTCGCCTAAAGCCGAACTGTTGTGGATTTATGATTTGCAATTTGTCTATATGGGTAAGAAGATGTTGTATGATTCTCTCTAGTAATTTGCCAAAGATATTTAAAAGACTTATGGGTCTGTAACTGGATATATATGTTGCAGGTTTCCCTCGTTTCCGAATTGAAGATCTTGGCCACTTTTCATGTTGCTCATTCTAAGTTTAACTCAGGCTTTCTATATGTAGTATTATAGGCTTGGTGGGAAGGTTTTTTAGTTGGATAGCGGTGATCCTGTCTGGACTCTATTCTTTGGGAATTTCTTGATTATTTCTTTAACTAATTTAGGGGTACAGGATAGTATGTTTTTGTGTGTTGGGGATGTTTTTCTGATGACTGTGGCTTTGTGCTCGATTTCCTGTTCTATGGAACAATGGGTGTTAAAAGTATTTAGGTTAATGAGTTCGAAATTTTTAGCTAGGACTTCCTCGTCTGTGTAGTAAATGATGTTCTTCGTTGCGTCCTGTAGTTTAGGATTTTGTTTATAGAGCCTCCGGTGACTTTGTAGGTTTGCCAGAGTGTGAGATCTGTGTTTTCGATATTAGCGATTTTTTCTGCCAAGTTCTGTTTTTTATTAGTATGATTCTTTTTTGTATGGTACTGTGTAGTTTGTATAACGGGTCTTTTGGTATTTTCTTCTTATTTTATTTCCATTTTTTATCATGTCAGAGAGGAGCAGGTCTGTGATTGTGTTTATGTTGCGGGCTGATATTGTTTGTGTGGTTTTGCAATATGCATATTGAATGTGTTGAATGAATGTCGGATTAGTTGTGTATTAATGTTAATTCTATTGCAAAGTTATTATAACAATAGTTTGGTATATTCGGCTCAATCTGTGATCCCTCTTTATTTGTTTTCTTTCTGTGGGAGATGATTTGATGGTAGATCATAGATAATTCGGCAATTGAAGAGGAATGGCACATTGGAGAGGAAAATGTCTATGTTGATGGATATGTATACAGGTTGCATTGTGGATAATTTGGTACTTTCTTAGTTGGGAGTGGTTTTTAGTTGTTGCACCCTTCGCATTTCTATTTATGTTGTTTCAAATGCGGTCTTTGACATTGAAATCTTCGCCAATGAGGAAGTGTTCAATTCTAGGAGGAGCGCTATTTATGTCTGTATGGAAAATTTTGGTTTTTGAAGAAACGTAAGCGGCGCCTATGATAAGTATAGGTGTGGTTTTTAGTTCTATGGATAGAACGTTAGCTGAGAAGTGTTGTGGGATGTCTTCGGCAGGGATGTCTTTACGAGTAGCAATAAGTATTCCTCCTCTGGGATAATTGGAAGCGGTGTGAGACCGATCCTTTTTATGAATATTGTAGTTGGGAAGTTTGAGTACGTCAGTAGGCGTTAGCCACGTTTCTGGACTATGTCCATGAGGAATTTGTATAGTTCTATTATTAAGTTTCCAACGCTAGTTGCGTTCCATAAGTATTAATAGGTTTTTATGAGCGGTCATTTTTTAATTCTTTGATTATTAAAATTGTAGCTTTGACTCAGTCCAGATTGTTGGTGCACTTTATATAATGTTCTTGTATTAGTGAAATTGTATTAGTGAAATTCTTGTATTTTGAGAAATAGATTCAGATCTATTAACTTAAGAGAGTCAATTTGTTCTGTGATGTCCGGGTTGTTGTGTGGCTCATATGATTGACAAGAGATGGTGCTGAGGTTGTTGAGTTGTTACCGCATTTGCATAGGTTAATTCATGTTGTAGTCTATGGGATAGGTGGAAGGAGAATTGTAGGAAGTGCAGGAAGTGTTTTGTTAGAGGAAAGGCTGGGGAAATGTTGTGTATGTGGTGGGGTAAGTGACGGTTGAAGAGCTGTTTGGATTTTGTTGTTATATATGTATTTTTTTTGGAAATGAAAGTTAGTATGGCAGGTTATTTAGAGTAATTAGCTGGATGGCTGGTTAGCATGTAGGTGGAGTTTCCAGTATTTTCATACAAGTTCTAGAGTCGTGTGGTCCAGCACACTTTAAGCAGACTCTTTTTTTGTTGCAATTAGCCATGGGCATACATTTGGCATTGAAAACACTGGATGATGGATTTACTTGATTCAAATTTTTCCCAGTACATCTTGATTTTATCGATATATATCTGATGTGATTTATTTGAGCAATAGTTGTCCCAAGTTCGAAGGTATTTGGGTATTATACACTCGATAAATCGGGTATTATATTTTATATGTGTGACAATTTCTGTACAATGTTACATATTCCACATATAAGTCATGGGACCAGGCGATGGTTTCCGATGTGATAAGTTGTCTCATCAGGCCGGCGTAACCTGATGAGACACGTAGCAGAGCCAGCAGGCGATCATTCCAAAGGTGCCAGGCTCCCAGGGCGCCCACGACGAAGCCATCGACGTCCACGGTGTAACCGCGCCCACGCAACGAGTCGGCGAGGGGTTGATATTTAATTATCTTTTCCAGCCTCGCCTTCTCGAGCGCTTCGAATGTGTTTTCGGAGGGCACAGCGAGCACAACAACGGTCACGACTATGTCGGGTCGCAGGACCGTGAGATCCTCGCTCGCACCTGGGACTCGCTGGTTGACCCGAAGATCGCCCAGGAGTCTGGAGGCCGCAGCAAGCCGCTCGACAATACGGTTATGTCGCAATTGGATATGCCGTCCTGTCCGCATGAAATGATTACTCACTCCATGACGGGAGGTAGCGTCGAATACCTTACCCTGGTCGTGTTTCGAAAGGAGAAAGGTCATGTAGTGTTCTGACAGAGCGGCCCTCATGTCAGCCTCATGCGGCCGAAGGCTTGCTGCTTGGCAGCCGGGGGAATAGTCACTCTCCGGCCACCGCGTGCTAGGCACTCCAGTGAGAGCTCGCATCGCGCCCCGTCCCAGCGCCACCGAAAGTTAAACTTTCTCGCCGACCTTAATGCTGCTGATCTTACGTTTGACCAAAAAGACGCCAAACAAGCGGAGGGGAGCCTTAGTTCTCGCTCGAGCGAGTCCGAGAGGTACTCGGCGATCCCCGTAATTGGCCGCCGGATTTTTCCACGGACGCTGGTCTCCAGCGATGACCTCGCGATACGCGCGACCACCGGGTCATCCATGTTCAGCATCCTGAACGCATGAGCCACGGTGATGACGTCCGCGAGATCCACCAACGGGAGGAGCCCGCATCTCCCCCCAGGAGGGGGGAATAAAGACTACCTCGGCGCCAGCTCGCCAGGTTTAACCATCCCTTCAACGTCCGTTTTATAATTCGGTCGGCCTCCACCAATGGCGATTTACGAACTAGGCCACCCCGGAGCAGGAAGTCGAATCGAGGCAAAATGTCGCCACAACCTCGATCTTCTGCCATGGGGTGAGGCCCTGATCTTTAATGTTTTCACGTATTCTACTTACTGGGAGATTAATGAATCTTTTGAGGACAACAGTGGTTGTTTGTGTTGTTGTGTGTTGTGTTTGTGTGTTAACTGTATAGGTGTGATGTTCGATGTTGTCTTTTTGACAAATTTCTTTGAACTCAGTGAAATCGTTAAGGTTTATGACATGATTTTCAAATTGTTGGATGTGAACTTGACTTGGAAAGCATTCTCGTGCTTCTCTTTAAGAGCATCCAAGAGCTTGACATGATCTACTTTACCGTGGTTTAAAATATTGGAAGGTTTAGAACTGTGAGTTTTTGTGTTAAAAGAGTTGGGGTTGGTTGTAGTGTGTTCTTGTGTAGGAGTGTTTCTCGTAAGTAGTTTTGTATTTTGTGTTCCATTATCCTGATCAGTTATGAGGCAATCAGCTGAATTTGTTTTTGATTTGAATATTTGGATTTATGGAGTCCTTCAATTTTATTAATTTTGTGGATTTATGGAGTACCTTCAATTTTGTTAATTTTGATGACTTGAATCGGAGAGCGATGTTGACCACCTTCTAGTGGCCATGAATTTTATTCTGTCTTCAATTAGTTTTCTCTTTGCTGCTATGATCCATTTGGTAGGTCGCCGTAGCTGGATAATATTCTCTGGGTGTAACTTCCAGTAGCTAATTTGAATTTTTGAATATATGAACACTGGACTTGACCATCAGGGTTCGCCCAAATTTTAACAGACATTATTAAACGCTCGAGCAATGCGAACGAATATTTGTCTAATATGTACTCTGTGCTATTCTATTATCGAATTAATACTCTCAATACTAATTGCGAAACTCTGCTGAATATCTATAACTGCCGATCTGTATAATAATACTCCAATGACTGTCTATACTCGTCCGTATTTGTGTCTCGTATGACTGCTATATCGCCAATATAGCGCATCCATTTGTTAGTAGCATGTCTTTTAGACGAATGCTCTCTCCGCCACTCAACACAAATACAGCGCATATGCTTGGGAACTTCTGGACGCATACTGTGCTATTAAGCATTTTCGCTCTTTCGTAGAGTGTCGTAATTTTATTTTGTTTACTGACCATAAACCACTGACTTTGGTCCTCCGTCGAAATTTAGAAAAATATTCGCCTAGATAATTCCGGTTTGTTAGTCAATTCATTCGGCATTTGAAGGGCAATGAAAATATCCCAGCGGACGCAATGTCGAGAGTTGAGTAAATTTCATGAAGTCATACACCTTTTTCGAAAATGCACCGAAACAGGATTCTGAATTAAAGAAATTCCTAGAGTCTAAATTATGTGTGCTGCAGTTTAAGAAAGTTTATTTTCTGGACATAAGTTTATATTGCGACACAACTGTCGAGGAGGTGAGACCTTGTTCCGTAGTCACTACGTCGCTCCATTTTCGATTCGTTGCACGGACTCTCACATACAGGGGTTCGTGCAACACAGAAGCTAATCATTGGCCGATATGTATGGTCAGCAGTCATCAAGGACTGAAGTCGAAAATGAAAGCAGCATTGCATACCACACTAATGTTTTAAGATAACAAGGCATGGGCCGCGCGCCCATTGTAGAGTTCGACGAGGCTGCGAGATTTGATCATGTCCATATCGACCTGGTAGGAACGTTACCCGTTTCGCAAGGTTACAAGTACTATTTAACCGGCCCGAAGCCGTTCTGGTTATGGAAATTAACGCAGAAACTGTTGAGAACTTTCATAAACATATAGATCGCGCGCTTCAGACTACCCATCGATCAAGGCTGACAATCCGAATCCCGACTATTTAATGAACTATCGCGATTAATCGGTGCTTCTCACCTTCGAACGATTAACTATCACCCTCAAACAAACAGTGGAAAGATTTCATCGACTGTTAAAAGTAGCAACTGAATGGCATGAAACGGAAAAGTGAGTAGAAATGTTACCCGTCGTTCTATTCGGTACCCGTACGGCAATAAAGAAGGATCGAAAAACCTCAGCCGCAGAAATCATCTACAAGAGGGAAATTCGCTTATTTTGGGAATTTTTTAAATGTAATGGCACTATACTTCATTCGGAGTTCATAAAGAACCTCGAGAAAATATCAAACAAATGAAATCTCTATCATGTACTCTACAAGACTCGAGAAAGCTGCTTGTTTTTAATGTTTTAATTAAATTCTTCACCACAGCTATTCGTTCGACATGAGCCAAAGGCTCTTTACAATCTCTATATGATGGCTCCTTCAAAATCATAGACAGAGAAAACAAAACCTTACCATTGACATTAACGGCAAAACTAAAGTTTCCATAGATAGAGTGAAACTCGCTTTCATATTAACTGAAGACACAAATTTTTCCACCACCGAACTACGGCGAAACGACAACGACAAGACAATCCTTGTACAAGCGAATATATCATCAGACAATAAATTCAGATCACGATACGGCAGATGCATCCCATTTTCGAGCCGATATCAAGCCAGAGTCTAAATTGCTCTTTATACAATAGCGACAAATAATTTTTTTTTTCTTCGTAGGTTTAAAATTGCATCAACATCGAAGTCGACAATAACGACTAGATACTTATATGGTATTCATTAGTATTTAGCGATGCAGATTTATGTTTATTAAGAATTAGAGTGTTTTCTTTCAGTGGTTTTGGGAAGTCAGGGCGGTGGTGGGGTCAATCCTATGGAGTCTTCTCTGTCGCTTAAAATTTGTGCATTCATATATGTGATGGATTGTGAGCGGTTTTTGACATATGTTGCAGGAAAGGGATCCGTGTTCTTGATAAGATGTACGTGAGTTATTTTGGTGTGTCATTTTCTAGTCTAATCGGGCTAGTATTGTCTTTTCTTTTTTGGTTAATCCGCTGGAAAGAATTTCTTGAAAGAATTCATTTACGACATTGTGGATCTTTGTTCGATTTCTCGTTGTCCATAATCCATACATGATGTTTTGCTTGATGTTTTGCTTAATGTATGAGTTTTTGTTATGGGATAGCAGTTTGTGATTCGCTTAGTGGTAGGATCGATGGTTTCTTTGCATTCAGATTTACCAATTCGTTGCCGGTGATGTTTTGATAAGAGAGAATCCAGACTATTGTTACGTTTTTATTGAAGTTGTGGAGTTCAATGTGAACTGTGAAGATGTTTCTGATGATGTCTTTTTTTTCTTCTTCACTGAGTTTGATAGAGCTTTGGTTATGTTCATGGAGTCGATATAGATTATGTTATTCGTATGGGTGTTCGTGGTTGAATTTTTGGTTGAGCTCTACCAAAGTATTGCGATATCTTTGGGTTCTGAGACTATTTTGTTTTCCTCAAATTCTGTTCTGTTCCATTCTCAATTCCACTCTATATTTATAATGTTCGTATTTTATAAATTCTTATCAAGCACTAGCGATATGTAACAATAAATGCAAATTCAAAAATACAATTTAACACACCCAAGTATTGAAACATATAGAATTGTCCTAGAGAATCTCGTAACACGCCATGGGTCGATTGTTTATATGAATGATCGCTTGGGAACTCCGTGCGTTAATATATTAAGATTATTTTTAAATTCAAGATTTTCCACTTTCATATTTTCTACTGTATACTGTATCGAAGATGTATATATTTTATATGGTATTTACAATAATCTTTTTATTAATATCATTTACGTAGAATAATATCATCATCTTTGTTAATTGTACTTNTACTTTTTTTGTATTAAAAAAATTACTATTTTAAGCTATGTTCTGATTGGAATAACATTAACGAATATTTTGTCATTTCTTGTTTGCTGCATAACCAAATATCTACTTATAGAAAACATTTTGTGTACTCAAAGTATTGGAACAATATAATCCGAAGAATATTTGAGTATTATTTCAGATTCAATGCAACCACGTGTTCCCTATTCTTCTTTCATTTTCATTAGCGATTTTTTCGAGAAACGTGGAATTCATTATGGTCATAATCGCGGGTCAGAGGGCGAAGTATTGAAGCATCCTCACAACGGACACGCAATTATCTTAGGGTTATCGGAATATCGGAGAAGATCAGACATCCCTGAAATATTAATTCTGAGGAGGAACGGCACCGGGCGTAGCCCCTGGTGCCGTGGAAGGAAGACATACAACCACACAGGAGAATGGCGGGGATCACATTCTCCCGAAAGGCAAAGGCGTACTGAAGAGCACCGACGCGAAACTCACTGGAGATTCCTGGAACTTTCTATAACGCAAGGAATAGGCCGTGGAGATTTTAGTCGGTAAAAATCCGGTATTTCCTGGCCTTTCCCTTAAGGGAGCCGGATGTCTTTTAAAGATTCCACGTAAAAAAAAAAAAAAAGAAAGGATCTTTCGCCTGCTGCGATGTTTAAAGCAATGCGAAAAAGCGAGAAGAGACGGCATTTCGTAGCTTCCTTTTATGAGAAAGTCATACTACTGTGGCGCTTTGCCTTGTAGCATCCAGAATGTCAGTTTGCTGGTGTCTGGTTTTGGAGCCTGATTGCATGGCAATCTGTGAAGCAAACGTAGGATGGTATTGTAACATTCTGCGTCGAAGTTCAAAGAGCAATGATTGGCGGATATAAGAGCAAGCCACCCCCAATTCTTCTATCTTGTCTGTATGGTACTACTATATGGTATTATAATCGCACGAGGAAAGAGCGGAGTATTCGTTTAAAATTCCGACTTCTTACATCGCCGAGATGAACTATACCATGGAGGTTTTTAGCCAGTAGGAGGAATTTAGCCTGAAGAAGGTACTATCTTGCTCTTTCCTTAAGAAAAGTGCGGTGTCTATGATGATTTTCAGTTAAGTAAAGAAAAAAAGGAGTTGCAGTTTTGAAGTTTTGAGTCAGATGGAGCAACATGTTTTTAAGGAATTGTACACATATTTTCTTTTAAGGAAAATTACGCCACCGTTGTGAAGTCAAGTAAGATCAAGTTTTTAGAATGTGTTCATTGTATCACACAAATGTATTAATTTTCCTTTATATTGTATATTTTTTTCTACTTTTACATTTCCTTCAAACAAAGATAATCAAAAAACGGTTTTTTGCAAATTGTGATATCTTGCTTTTCCAAAAAAAGAAATTAAAATAAGAACATAATTTTATATAATATTTTTTTTACAAACACTCTTAAAGTGCGCAATTATGTTTTGTTACGATAATCACTAAGCATTTTATAAAATCCTACAGAAAGATTCATATCAAATCTTATAAATCTTATAAATATTCGTCTTAGAAATATTGCAGCTTTCATTTTGTACAATTTCTGTTCGAAACTACCGAAAATTGTGCTTTTCATGTGACAATTTTCTTTATATTAATTTTAATTATGTAGTATGCCTGAACTTTTAATTTACTTACACATCGCAAGGAAACAGAGACTAATGTAGATAGATAGATCACACAATATTTGCAATGCGTAACAAAATTTTTAAACCAAAAGTCTATATTTGGGTTTTTAAAAAATATATAAGGGACATTAAGACAGGTTTGATATGGTTGTTGACTCTTGAAAAAACTCTTGAAAAATAACACGATGTATACGATATATACATAGAGTGTCCATAAAATTTCTTTACAATTTCAAAAATTTATTACAAATTTATTGCAAATACAAAGAATAGAAAGTAAGTGGAAATTATTACAAATTGAGACGCATATATTTACGTTTTTTTTTTTTTGCCTTATTTAATGCATCTCTATATGGGCACCATTAAATGCACCAAGCACATCAAGACGATTTCTTGCCATATTCGCTGTAGCATACAACGGTGGCAATGGCATCAGTGATCTTTTACTTTAGATTAGTGATGTTCCATACCTTTGTTGGATAGAGGATATCTTTAACATAATCCCATCTTTAACTCCCAGTCGAGGGGAGTGATATATGGTGAACGAGGTGGCTAGAGAATTGAGCCACACCTTCCAATCCACCGGTCTGGAAATGTTTCATTTAGGAACCCACGAACATGCAATCCCCAATGGGACTGGTGGTGGTGCACCATCTTGCTGGAGAATGATGGTTGGTCGAAGGTCATGTAATTGTGGTGCCATGTATTCAATCAAAAGATCAAGATAAACATTTGTAGTAATTGATGTCTCGTCAAAAGAAAATCTCGTCAAACGGATCAATGATTCGATTGCACATGATCCCACACGACACATTCACCTTTGGGCTATCTCGCAGAAGTTTCTTGATCCCCAGATTCTCACATTGTCTATTGTGTATCGAACAAATGTATGGGATATTACTAATCTAAAGCAGAGCATCACTGATGCCATTGCAACCATGCCATTGACGAGCTACAGCAAACATAGCAAGAAATTGAATACCGTCTTGTGCTTCGTGCAACTTATGGTGCCCATATAGAGGTGCATTAATTGAAGCAAAAAAAATTAAATGTATATTTTCATTTTGTAATAATTTTCCCTTATCTGTTTTTTCATTTGCCATAAATTTTTGAAATTGTAAAGAGACTTTATGAACATCCTGTATATTATACTACATCTGAAATCTATAAACATAAGATTTGAAATTTCAGGTAATTAGAGTCTGTTATATATAAATTACCTCAGCATCATGCTCGATCTTGTTTAATTTTTGGAAAGTTGAACCAGTTAAAAGTTGGAAAATATAAAATGTAATTGAAATCATCTACGAGACAAAACTTAACATTAGATACTCAATGAACACGCATTAATGATAAAACATTATACGAATATTTGTTTCAGTAAGAGATAAATTAATTTTTTCACATAGCTGACGAGAATATATTTAATAATAACATTTTACATTCAAAATGCATTTTAGTTTTATATTTTCCAATTATGTCAGTGTTATTGCAATACTATGTATCCCACCTCGCAGTCTCATTATCTTAATATCTCTGAATGTATCTAGTTCATATTATTTACCATTTGCAGAAAAATTACTTTTAAAAGAATTTCAAATTTATTATTTGATTGTCATACTTATAAAAATGTTTTGATTTTAATGGTATTTATGAGCCGTTAATACTACTTATATTGAATCATGTGTATTTACGCAGGCCGTATAGAATTGCTGTATAAATAAAATTTGATTTTATTATTTATACAAATAATATATACAATTTCAATCAAATATTAATCATTATAAAAAATCTTTTCACTCTATCTAATTATCAGGATTCGTTATGTCTATGAAAAATATTTTGTGTACAAAAGAATAGTCAACTTAACAGGAACTTGTAACTTAATAATAAAGTTGACATCTTCTCAAATAAATATTCTGAAAACATATGACAATATTTACTCAAATCATATTATCACACACAATCATCATATTTATAGAAATTTTTGTTGACTTTGAATTGAAATATTCTTGTGTATCCTAAGTGTTTCTATTTTAATCCAAAACTAGATTCCATTGCGCATGTCTATATATTAATTCATTCTTGTCTTGAAAAGGGATTAAGTACTTGAATTACAAGTTTTCATTCTTGTACGTAGTATCTTTTGTAATAGCATCTGTGGTCAATAACGCAATGGTCATGTTTATAGCAAATACATTCCAGCATATTACATGAATTGAGAACATTATGAATTGAGAACATAGATGAAATGAAACATAAAAATCTGACAATTTTTTGATCTCAAATATCATTTTTTGTTTTGGTACCATGGAGTTGAAGATTGATTATGTAGTACTGAAGAACAAAATATATGCTCGTTCTACCAGTATTGAAGACTGTTGAAGAATATTAGAGATAATGATTTAAAAAAGAAAAATAAATAGTTTAATTTCAGTTTTGTATTGATATTCAAAAATTGATAAAAGAACTTGAAACATTATTATATTTTAAAAATCGTCAGATTCCTATAACTTAATTAGTTAACCGATATTTGCAATGTTTACGATACTACGAATTGTAACAATTGTTCTAAAGTTTCGAAGAAGATATTCCACGAAGTAGATCATATCATAATTAAAAATTTGTTCATCAATTTTGCAGGATTTACGTATCTATACATTCTAATACAATAATGAAAATCTCAAATTTTTTTATACTCCGTAAATATTTAAGACCTTTAATTACTAATATTTGATACTGCGGTATATTTTAATGCAAAGTTAATGTTCCACAATGTTTAAGATAATATTTGGTTGGTTATATAGAAAAGTGAATTCTCTAATAAAAGGAGCATCATTTAGTTAGTGGAAAATTCTGAAATATACTATAGAAAATATTAACATTGTATCAAATAGCATATTTTATTCCATTTTTGACGTATCCTCTAGTCTTAATATGATTTTCTCGCATTGCATAATATGATTTATCGTTACCGATGTATTATTCCTATATACCATGCATTGAAAAATCACATAACATTATCTCTTATGTATTATATCTTATGTATAATACTTGCTACAAAATTGACTATTCTTAATTCGGTGTGGAAGATAGACCATAATGAGTGACAATTTTGAAGCAAGCTCGTCCCAAGATAATTCCAAACACAATTGCTGCATGAGCTTAAATTATCGGGCCTATATGAGAAGGCAATATACCCTGACTGGTGTTTCAATCATCGCGCGCGTCTTGATGTATTCCCCTTAAATGGGAGCAATGCGATAATAATCGATGTTGCATTTACCACTGCGACTCTTATTCGGCTGCTTGTCAGAGGCGGCACAACGGCTTCGAGAGACATCGCGGCTTCCAAGCTCCCGGCATGACTAAAGTGAAATGTATTCCAGGTGCGGACGAAGATCTCGAGACTCTGCAGCCTGACATAAGTCATAACACACGATGGTCAACACTTTGCCTACCCGACGCAGATACGTCGACAACTTCATCGTAGACTCCCTGGGTGTTTGGCACCCAAACAACCAACGCGACCTTACATGCGACGTTGCACGTCTCGTCGGGATATGTATCCCTGATGAGATGTCTTGTGATATCGGAGACTATAGTCTGGTCTAAGGACACATACTTCGAACACGTCTCCGGCGTTCAACAATACCGGGTGGCATCGTTAGTACTCGTTCAATTCAAAAATTAAAATTCAGTTCGAAGTCTTTCTGTAATGAGGTGAACTTGCCTACATTTAGTAACACTCGTGTTTGAAAAGTAGAGGCAATGGAAAAGCCAACTTTCGCTCTCACGCTTTCACTTTTTTCTTTCTAAAAATAGATGTTCCAAGCAGAATTCTCCGAATCCCAATCGCCTGGCCAACAAAACAAAAGAAACAAAATTCTCTCGTGTCAACGACTTATTCTAGATTTTTCTCAATGTTAACCATAACAGTAAGCAATCGGGCCACCAGAACCAATTCTAGATATTTCTCGACTCTTGGAGCGGCATGTATCAAAGTCTCATGCGAGACTACATTCCTGATGTCTGGACTTTGTCGTCAAAAACGAATCCACAGCATCGAGATAAGGCGCGTCTTCGGCGGGCCTGTGCATGAACGCATCGCGGCGTCAGACTGTCATTTGTTTTTATTCCCAAGTTTTTGGAGAAGGGGCACAAGCCCAAGCATCGCTCAGTTCGTTCTGAACCACCCTCGAGATCACTTCGGCAACATAGTGTCAGTTTTATCTGTGCAGTGCAAGTTCTCCTATGTGTGACCACGGTCAAACCTCAAGCACACTTCATCAAATAACGCTTTCTCTCTGAGTTTTAGGCGAGAACTTGACTCAGCAACGGAGAAGGAATTCTCTGGGGAGAATTCCTTTGTGCCTACGTACGATGTACTGCAGCGTCCTTTTCCAGCAATCGAGACAATCAACGTACCCAGTACGAGTAAGGACTGCTCACAGTGAAGCCTGACGACAAGCGTGCCTTGCACCACTAACGGAACTTCCTCAGCGAAGTCATTCTATGCGTGCCTAGCACCACTAACGGGACTTCCTCAACGAAGTCATTCTCTATGCGTGCCTTGCACCACTAACGGAACTTCCTCAGCGAAGTCATTCTATGCGTGCCTAGCACCGCTCACGGGACTTCTTTGAAATCAGAAACCACGCTAGCTCTCCCATTCGGGAGGCTACTCCGTGCGATCATACTCACGGGACTTCTTCTTTGAAGTCAAAGACCACGCTAGCTCTCCCATTCGGGAAGCTATTCCGTGCGATCACATTTCTTTTAGCGATTTCTACTGGTACCAGTGTGAGCAGCTGTCTTCGTCAACGTTACCAGTGTGAGCAGCTGTCTTCGTCAACGGTGCCGGTGTGAGCAGCTGTCTTCGTCAACGGCACCTGTGTGAGCTGCGTGAGCTGCCTTTGCAGTTAACAACATTCACAAGGCGACAAGCGTTCCAGCCCTCACAGCTAAGTTCAGATCCTACACGACACTTCAACGTCGCGTACAGAACGTGGTCAGGAAATATACTCATTTGTCAAAAGATATTCGTCTGTGTCGATCCCTTTGTTCCCTTAACCTCTTCTACATTTTAAACAACTCGACATTTATATAATTTGTCCTTTCCATCTTGCATGTAAGTAGTCGAAAATATTTTTTTGTATTTCTTATACGCAAGATGAAGCATGATTATAAGACAGGACCTTTTTGGCTCTTATCTACTTTTTTTTTCTGCCGCATTACTTTCATTATACAACACGTGATATGGTGTTTTTTATCACATTTCTCATTTCCGCACGTACAACTCATCATATTAATGATTGATAACCTTTTTGCTATAATTGATTATCTTATGATAGAATTATATCTTATTATATCTTAGCATTTTATTTTAATAGATGATTTATTAAATAATTATATTATTATATTATGTTATTAAGATTGTTCCAGGAAATATATTATCAATCACAAATCGTATATTCAAACATAAGATTATATTAATATAATAATACAAAACAGAAGGTCAAAAACATGTCATTATATGTTGCCATATTGATTACTGTAGATTATTGATTTTGAGTATTCAATCAATTCCGGAATCTTGTTATCAGGAATAAAGAAAAACATTATTTCTCCTTAACATATAATACATATTATTATTATATATTATATAATTTTTATAGAAAAAATATTGTAACATGTTTAACAAATAAATTATTGTAATTTATTAAACTATACAAAATTTTACAAGTTTCAATTTGTACTAAGAAGAAAAAAAAGACAAGCATTAATGCGGTATTTGGCATTGCAAATTTTCAACTAGTTTATTATAATTTAATAGGTAATTAATATTTCCAGTTCTTAGTGTTGGTAGGTAGTAGGTAGGTTATCTCCAAATTGTTGAGGCGTGATTAATATTTAGATTTTAAATATTTCATGTTTGAAGAAAAATATTTGTATGAATATAGTATTTCAAAAGAATATTTTCTTAATAATAGATAACTATTTTTATCAACAAAATTCTAGAATGCTTCATCATTCAAATATGATTTTAAGAATATGTTTCTTATATTTATAATTTCTAATTCATTTTCTAATACATTTCGATTGAAAAGTGAAAAGATTTATAAAAAAATCTTATAAATGATTTCAATTCCGGAAACTTTTGAAATCTAACACTAAACTCTTTTAGCGTGTCAAAATGTTATGCAAAATGGTGAAAAATGAACGAAGACCTTATTATTAATAAAATTTTCAAGAACAAAGTTTTTCAATAAATTTGGAAAATGATAAAAAATTATCTTTCATAATTTGTGATTTTCAAAGTGTTAATTTCGCTTTAAATGCACTTATTATTTGAATAATATGTTAATTTTTAATGATCCTAAATCTTAATCATGTAATCTTAAATTTAATTCGTTTAAATTATCTGTCAAATCTAGAATCTATCAAGTAAGAAATTTAGAATTAAATAATCTTCTGACTATAGACAAAGTTTATCCTGCGACATTAGAAATTTCTTTACTTGAGATAATAAATTTCTTCTAAGTATTTTTTTCTCTACTTTGGCCCATCGCACTTCTGTGTGAAAAAAGATCATCAAATTCTACATTTTCTTTTCACAAAAGTAATTTGCATAAAATATATTAATAAAGTAATTTATATAATTATATAATTATATAGTAGGATATAGTCCAAAGTATATACTATATAAAATATACAAATAAAGCAATTTATGTAATTTTTATATTGCATTGATGCAATTTTTATTAAATTTATAATTTTTGCCATTGTTTGTATTATACGTTATGAAGATATTACTTGCACACAAAAATTTCTGATAAATTATGCAATGATATAAAACAAATTCTGGAAACGAATATCTTATTTACATATATAATGTGATAAATCTTTATTTTATTTATTTCATTACTATAACTCCGTCAGCTGTAATTGCAATCAACTTTTCTAATAGCAACTTTTCTTTTCTCCTATATTTTTTTGAAAACTGAAAAAATATCTTCTTTCTTTGTTCGTTCCTTTAATCGTAAAATATTGAGAAATGTTTTTTTATGTAGAAAAGTTGTCAAAAATTATTTTCACAGCTATAGATATTTAAAAAGTCACCGATAGTTATAAATATCAATAGACTCATGTAATTGCAAGAAAAAAGTAAATATATTTTTTTAAATCTTTTTCAAAGTTTGTTTCAATGTCAATTGGAATAATTTCGATTCTTTATGTTGCTATTATTGCTAATAAATGGATTGCATTTATTTTATTTTTATTTTTATATCCATCAGACGGTTCAGAAGTCAATAACATAACTTCTTTTTGACTAAATCAACTTCTAAAAATGATTTCTTTTTCTTTGTTAATAAATGAAAAATTTTAAAGGACGCCGTCGTTACCTTTTTTTGATTACTAAATTGACTATTGTTGTGTAATTAAATTTTCTTTTAACTCATTCCTTTCTTTCTCTAATTACAGAATATTTTTGGTAATATAATATAAATATAAAAGTATAAAATATATATAATAAAATTATATTACACCAGAAAATTCAGACTACTGTTTTATTTCGTGCTATTTTTTTTTTTTTTTTTTAACAGGGCTCATTTCAGACCGTTACAAATTTTATAAATCTTCAATCAGAATCGTTTCATGTTGCTTGAACGTTCTGCAATACATCAAAGTCCAATCAATTACGAATCATCTCAAAAATCGGTCGCCATTCATGAATTGGTTTTCATTTTCTCGAGTATCATAGAAATGTATATCTCATGATAGCTATATAAACTATTTATTTCAATAATGCTAGAAAATGTCTTACATTGTTTTATATTGTGTCCGAGTTGTAAACAATTAGAATAGACTTGTAATTGCTTTATTGCCTCTTATTTATCCACGAAAAGCACGACTGATAGTTTTTTATGATGCCAAAGAACACCTTGTCACCTTGATGGACAACATGAGTCATCATAGTAATGTTGTTACGAGTTTCTCTTGCGATGTTTTGCTTGAATTGTTTACAATTTTACTTTCTCTCGGCCACTCTATTTATTTTCATGTACAATATGTAACGCATTACTCCAGAAATTTTGTATCTATGTTTTTTTTAATCTATATTGTTTTTTCATGTGACAAATGCTGTTGGTTCTTTTTTAATGAAACTTGTAGGATATGATTTTTTTTTTTAACTAACAGTCACGCTTAACACTTCTGTGGGCTTCAATAAAGAATTCGTGGCAACAAAATTGTTTATAGTGGTATAGATAGATAGTGGTATAGAGGTAAGCGCTTGACCATCCTGTTCTTCGAACAGGAGCTGTATCGAGTAATGCATTAACGTATTCTCTCTGTCTAGTTACTTTTTACTAAGAGTCATTTTCACCCCATATGTATAAAGTGTGATAAATCTGTAAAGATTAACTAATTTTTTTTTCTTTGTGAGTTGGAAATGTATTTTTTGGTGTTTTATATTATAAATTTAAAAGAATGAATTGCGTAATATAAGAAATAAATTTATTTCGAAAAAATATTTAAAAAATTATAAAAATAGTAGAACAAATAAATTTATTTCAAAAAAATATTGAAAAAATTATAAAAATAGTAGAACAAATAAATTTATTTCGCAAAAATATTGAAAAAATTATAAAAAAATAGAACAACGAAATAACATCCGCACAAAAAAATATATACAAAAGAATACGGATAATTATTTTTAATTATTATTTATAATTTCATGTAATAATGTTACAACATTATTATTTCTTCGCAAAGCAATGGTAATTCTAGATCAATGTTACTTTCTTCAATTAGAATAATCATTAAATATACTATTGAATGTTTTGTCATTTGTTACATCTTTATAAAGGTAACAAAATTTGAAATTGTATTACTGAATGGTAATTATATCTCTGTATCAACAACAGTGTGCTATACTCTCTGAACAAAACAGCAACAACTCATTACTACGCTGCGTGTATTGTCAGCGAATGTAAAAAAGTATTGTAAACATCATTATAGAACATATAATAGTAATAGTAATTTTTATCTCTTTATCTATTAATGAGATGAGATACTTGTCGTAGAAATTTAGCATGTATGTAGCAGAGAAGTTACGATCAAAAATCTTAGATCATTATAGCGTTGCTGTAATCTTGACTAGACTCGTAATTATCCTGGCAATTAGCGGTTGATACGCTAAGAACTACATATAACGCGTGCCACAGGACTGGTTAGAGATGTTACTAAATAATTAAATCTGTCAATTGTTCAGCATTGTGCACTAAGGATTGCTTAAATTAAAACCATTGGAAGTCGTTATTGAACATTAGTTTTATTGCTAACATTAAATTTATTGCTAGTAATCGCATTGGATAGCATGTTACTACTAGAAACGGTTACCAATATTTCTGAATCGCAAACATTCAATTGTTTTAGCGCACATAAAACAAGATCATAGAAACAAACTTCAATAATTCTGCAAATGCATTGTCTCTCTAACGGTGCCTATCATGATCGCACCTATTTTATTAAAACGCGATATTTCAGACGACGAGGTTGTTGTGAAGCAGACTTCTTAAGCGCTCCAGCTGCTGATTCAAACCCAAACAACCTGCCCTACTTTTACGCGGATTTGTCACGTACATCAATTTGTATAAATACCCAGCAGATGCTCAATAAATCAGTCTAATTTGTACCACCATATAACTCAGATCTAATTATTCTTCCAGTCACGAAGCGACGGTAAAACTCTATTACGATAGACCCACTCATTCTTGTCGGGAGTATTTCGTATAGCAACTCGTTCTCTTTATTCGGTGTGAACTAGAGAATCTTGCTATTAGTTATCGTGAAGCGGATAAATCGCTTCTCATCTTTTGCGAAGTGAGCTAGATTTGTCCCGTCACATTGTCATCAGAATGTTATCAGAATTTCTTAATCATTTAAGTACCAGACGCCATGATCACGCTTCTGCGTGTTCCTGTCAATTAGTCGGTCCGCAGAATTCGAATTAATTGCACGATTGGATTTCGTCAATACATGTCTTTACTGTTACCGTTTAGAGAACTCTGTTAAATTGAAATCTTTACCATCGTAGGTTCGGGATTGCTAAAAACATATTGACATGTGAGTAAAAATAAATATTATTTTATATGATCTCTTGATTAATTATATTTTATTCACAATGATAGCAACTACTTTAATAAAAAAGTGAATACACATAATTCAAAAATTTATTAATTTGGTTTTGTTGAAGCCAGGGATAGTAATTTTCAAATTTATCATTTTCTCCACGGCGGAATTTCCCGTAACCGTACCTTCATGTCTTTCGTTACTTTCTATAATTTCATTATTGTAGTCATACCTGACTCCCAATTCCAAGGCTCGGTCAGTTTCTTTATCGCAACTATTCTCGCCGTAAATAAATGTAAAACATATTGCGAGGGATGCATAGGCCCATAAGGTAATTGCAAATATTACTTTATGGAACCGACCTTCAACGACACATCTGGACTTAATTAGCTTGCCTGTCTAATCCCGTGACCGAGGAACACACAATAGAATCTTCATTTATATGACCACCCACAAAGAGAAAACTCATTGTCAGAGTAGTTTTCAGGAATTCAAATAAGTCAATCTACATCCAGCATACTCAGCGCGTTCAATCTTCTCACAGCACTCTTACGTGTATCAACTTACTTTCTTACTTATTCAATCTTACTTGGTTGCTCTTAAATTCCTTACTGATATAGTTCATGTTCGTCAGATCATCAAATCAAATCTTACTTCTGACGAATGAATTCAATCCCGTCAACCTATTTTTTTTCTTTTTTTCTAACGTGGAGGAAAATCTTTGAAAGACATCCGGCTCCTTTGAGGGAAGGAGCCAGATATTGTCAGATTCTTACCGACTAAAACCTCTATAGTAAACTTCCTCTTACGACTTGAGGAGCATCGGGATACTCCGATGGATTGCGCGACGATATTCCCATTTCCGCCTTTGCCTGTTGGCGCACCTTCTGGAGGAGATTGCATTCTCTTTTACTTCTTGTTTGGCTTTTGTTTGTAATGGCAGAGGTCACACCCGGTGCCGTTCCTCCTCGGAACTATTTGTTCAGAGTGACAGGCTCTCCCCAATATCCCCGAGGGCGATTGTCACGGTCTTCGGTGTCAGGATCCTTTAGTGCTTGGTCCTCTGACCTGCTACGCGACCGCCTGCCTCCTGTTCTCTATTTTCTTCGCCGGTGTGTGTGGAGGTTTTCACTCGTCCTGTGTCTTCGGTATTCGACATTTCAGGTGGTCTTCTTCTCCTTTTCAGGTTGACCTGATACAGTAGTTCTGATGTGGCGACCTGCAGCTGTTCTTTGTTGTCGCCTTTCCTCTATGGCCGGGTTTACTTTTATCAGGTCCCGTTCTTTGGTTTCTTTGTATGCCATCACTTTGTCAGAAAAGGTGATGACCGCTTTTCTCTGAGTCTCTCCATTTAGCATTGCTGCCAGCAGTACCACCGGCCCTCCTATGGTCCGCACGAGTATTTTATACTGTCCCACAAAGACAGGGCAGACTTCCACTGTGTGTTTCACCAAGTCCAACTCGGCGTTGTATTCATGACATCCGGCTGAGTCTTCTACCCGGACCCGACATAGGTATTTCCCGAAGCACCCATGCCCTGTGAACAACTGTATTACTCTGTAAGTCAGCCTACATTTGTTGTCGGTCCCAGTTGGCTAGGACTGCTTTGATCGCTCGCTTGTTGCTCGCTCCTGGTCCCTCCAGCTCTTTTCTCCATTTGCAGGGCCAATTTGTGGGCTGATATTGCCAATTTTCGCCTCTAGTGCCATCGCTTCCCGCATTTCTTACACGGTGGTAGGCGTCCGCTTCTGCCTCTGCTATCAGGTTGAAGGGAACCATTACGGCGAGAGCCATTTCTACCTAATAAAAGACCGTGCGGTAGACTCGCACAGCTCTAAGTGCCATCTGCGCTAGATACGGTGGATCCTGCTTTTTTGAAGGTCGCCGTCCCATATTGAGGCCCCGTACAGGACCATGAATTTAATCACCCTTGCATAGAGGCGTGTTCTTTTTTCCGGTCCCTTTATATTCGGTAGAAGATGACCCAGGAAGGTAGCCACCTTCTTCGGCACCAAGCAAGCAAAGTGATCCTCAAAGCTCAACCGGCTGTTCAGTGTTAGCCCAAGATATTTTATGGTGTTCTGAATCCGGATGCGTTCCCCGTCTACTATAAGCCATGTCTGCGGCGGTTTCCTTGATCGGGGGAGACCATGGAGCCAAACAGCTTCGGTTTCGCACTGCCACTTCTAGTCCCAGTGGCGGATCCTGGTTGTCACTGAAGCCACTCCCGCCTCCGCAGGCCTGAGAGTGTTCGGTCCCTCTCACTTGACATCAGTAGCGTGTCGTCTGCGTAATAGGCTAGTTGGCTTCCAACTGGCAGTGCCGCCTCTAGTACATGGTTGAAGCCGATGTTCCAAAAGAGCTGGCCAAGCATTGATTTACTTTCCTCCATGTCGTGATTCCTCCATACATGGTATATTCTATAAACCTCTCGTTGAGGTAGCCACTTACCATCCTCCTCAAATAGACTAGTACTCAGCGACAAGCTAGTGCTTCCTTGATTTTGGACCAGAGCAGGAGTTAAAGGCATTTACGATGTCAATCAACACCACAAGCACTATCCTGCCTTGGTGGATGACACCTTCCGCCGCTGTTTTGACACAATTGATGGCATCGATCGCTGATCAGCACATACGAAAAACAAACTGCCTGTCAGCAAGGTCAGAACCTTCCTCCGACAGATATCAGGAGATTCGATTGGCAACTATTCTTTCGAAGAGCTTCCCTCTCTCATTTAGGAAACAGATTGGTCTGTATGCAGAAGGTGAGTCCAGGTCCGTTCCTGGCTTTGGAATCAACCAGCTTGGCCCTCTTCCAATCCGGTGGGATTTTTCCAGAGTTCATGTATCCGTTGAGTAGATGCCTGAGCCTGTGGTCCAGTGCTTGGAGCGCGAGGGAGAGTTCATGGCCCGGGATTCCGTCTGGTCCAAGATCTGTATTGCGCTTCTGCATCTTCTTTATTGCATTGCCTTTCGTGTGCGCTGTCTTGTCCTACTATGGATCTTGACCTAGCGTTCTCTTCACTGCTTTCCGGGAAGAGCGCCGCCAAAGCCCATTCCAGTGCTCCAAGGCTGAGTGATTCTGTTATTGTTGGGGCTTTGGCCGAATCTTACGCAGGACCAGGCGGTAGTGGTGTCGCCATGGGTCTCGATCCAGTGTGCCTATCAGTTCGTTCTAGCAGCGCGCTTTGGCGCATTTAGCGCTGTTAATGTTAAACCTACCCGGCGAACCGGCATATCCCAGCATAAACCCGGCGGTTCTGCGATTTCGCCACTAAGGCATACGCGATATCACTATAGTATATACCGCTCCCCCAGAACTGTATTAAAGTGTTTCGGTGCCCCTTTTTCCCTTCAGAACTGTATTGAACGCAAATGTTTACCCACGAAAACTAATATGCAAGACAATATAAACTATTTTACTGATAATTGTCAACTACAAAATCAGAAGTGATACTACTGAAAGGCTTCTTAGGTATCAGAAGTAGTTCCCAGTAGTTAAAATCAACGATGAATCACTGAAAATGAAACCCAAGATTCAATACTTAGGAGTCCATTTTGGAATTAGGCTTAATATTATACCACATATAGATTATATAACGTCAAAAGTAAGGAAATTATTCTCAGAATTTATTAAACTGGCCAGAGTTCACTGGCGGCTCAACACTAAAACAATAAGAACAATTTATAAAAGCCTAGTCCTCCCGATACTCTGCTATGCAGCGGCGAGATGGACAGAGAATATATATAACCACCATATCAGAAGATTAAAAAGTGTACCAAAACAGCCTCTCTTGGCGGCTGTTCTATATGTTCACCAGAGGATATAGGATAACATCTACCGATGGGCTAACAGTTTTGGCAGCTGAGCCTCCTATACTTAGTGTTTTCAGAAAGAATTGCATGCTACCATCTCCGAAAGTTCCAGGAATTCAGCATAGGCAACTTTAACTATAACCCGGCAACAGAGCCAGTAATTGAAGGTTGGATGTTAGAAGTCAGAAAAAGAATACAGGAAGAAGTGCTTAATAAATGGCAACTGAAATGGAATGTATCTAAGCACAGAAGGAAAACACAGACCTATTTTCCAGACATAACACGAAGAATCCAATCCAAAGATGAAACACTTAATCATAACATAATACAATTACTCACAGGCCATGGACAAATTAAGAGCACACTTTACAGATTCAAACTTCCTGAAACGAATCTTTGCCGATGTGGAGAAGTGATATATCATTGCACAGAGAAAGAAATGAAAAGAAAAATCCTTATTTCTGAAATTAGGAAGGAAGGAATGGAATGGCCCTACACCCAAGACCAACTTGTGCGAAGGAAAATCATAAAGCACTTGAACAAGTTCGCAGAAGCAATTATCAGGAAAAGAACAGAGCAGGGACTATGACAACGTCAATAATAGCAAAGGGAACATAGATCTAAGACCTCACAATCACTAAATGCGCAGGCATAATCTTAGGACTGTGAGTGTACACGGTGTACAGCGCAACAACATCAGCGCTGTAAAAATACCGGTTATGACCAAGCCTGCAAGCGAAAGCTGGAAACCTCGCCTAAGTATGTGACCCTTCGTAACGATTTAACGCACTCCAACACCACCGGGAATAGGCACTAATTTGAGCACGGCAGAGTTGGCGCAAATTCGCTTGTGGCCATGTTACTCAATATTATATTATTATTATAGTATATACCGCCAGTTATGCCGCTGCCTTTGGGAAGGAGCCGGGAAAGTTCCAACAGTGCCACAAAGCATTTGCCATGAATGAGTCCTTTAGTTACGCAACTGAGCCGATGCGGTAGAGCATCCATGGGGAGGCAGACTCACGCCAGCACGCCAGTACGCCACTCTGACTACCAGAAAATGGATAAAATTTTCCGGTGGTAAGCTCCCGTTGAGCAGGTTGGTCAACGCTCGTTGTCAACAGAAACTCCTTTGTATCCTTGACTTGGAAACGGAATGCAAACAGGATTAAATAAGTTAGTAGAAAGTACTCTTCCCATCGACTACCTTTCGGAGGCACCCAACTTTAACAGATGTTCGCGGTTTCTAGTCTGATCTGCACTGACTCCTGCATGAAGCGCCTGATGGGTCAACTGCCTACGAAGTAATGCAGGTGTTACCACGCCATGCCCGCTCTCTTAGATTCAGAGCGCGTGGGTTAATCCCGAAGAATCCTACTCTAATACGAAGCGCTCAAGAGCAATTCGCGTGCCTACTCGCAGCCCTTCAAATATAGGGCTTCCTCTCCCAGGGAGACGAGATGAAGAATTGTACCGTCTCCGGCCACCTCCACTCCCTAGCCGGAATATCACGCAAAGCTTTCCTTTATGGGTCGTATACTGGACACTCCAACAGAAAATGTATCACAGTGTATTCTTCAGCACCAGACAGGAGCCGTTTAAGGCAATCGTGAAGATACGAGCGAAAGACTCCGTGGCCGATTAGCGCCTGCGTGCAGTGCTAAGATGGTTTGATCCATCTTGAAACCAATCTTATTTCAACATTTCTGAAATAGGCTTGCATTGTGCGGCCCTTGTAAGAGGTATTCCACCAGGTCTACCACTCCTTGTGCACCTCGCGCACAACTCATTACCTAACGTCCCTAATTTCGTTTCTCGCCGATATTATTATATCCCCGACCTTAGCATCCTTTTCTCTTCAATGATTGAAACAAAGAACAACGTACAAACTCTCCCATGATACGGTCTTGTATGCTCTGATAACCGCAAAGAGAGCCTGTCGCTGTATTGCCTGGAATTTTCTTGAATGTGCTTCCGTGCAGATGTCAGTCCATCCATAAGCTGCGTATTCCACTATGGGAATGAAAACGCCGCGATAAATCATCCATAGTGTTCCCATTGACAACCAGCTAATCTAGCTAATTTTCCAAATAATTTTTCTATTTTATTCCCTAGGTGTGAGAAGTGCACACTTACGCTCATCTGGTTACCGAAGTGGACGCCCAGGTATCTGACTTCGCGCTTAAATTTAATCGCGTGTTCCCCTAACCGAATGGTCGGCGACCTACTCGCTAAATCCGCTTTCGTAAAGTGAACCGTTTTACGCTTTCTGTCCGATCACGCTCCTCCCCGTCTTCCTATAGGTGCCCTATTGATCATACCGTTTTTTAATACAATCGCTTCGATATTTCACACAGATAATTCTAGTTTTACGGATGTATACGAATTACTTATTAGGTCTACTATTCTCTGTCCCTTCACTTCTAATTCTCACCTGTTGTCTTCTTCGACGACGACGACGAGGAGACAACCACGGAGATCATCCGCGTACGCGACAAAGTTGTTTCCTACCAATGACTCTAATGACCTGAGTAGGTCGTCAAACATGACATCAAGATTCCAGCAGGCGGGACCGAGCCTTGCGGGCAGCCCCTCGTGGTCTGCTTGGAAACGCTAGACTAACTCGAGGACCACTCGGCGTTTGCTAAAATAGCTAACCACGACCTCAAAACATTTCGGAACCATTCACTATCCCTGAGACTTTTTAACATTAGGGGCTAGCATACATTGTCAAAAGCCTCTGAGATATAGAAGAGCAACGCCAGAGCGTATCGATGCTCGGAAGCATCAACCGTACGCCACAACTTTACGATCGCATCCTTCGTCGATTTTTCGAGTGAATCCAAACTGTCGAGAAGAGATCCGTCCCGGAGCCAAAAACGTCCAGCTCAATCGCGACATATTGAGCTTTTCAAAAAGCTTTCCCATAACGCAGAGGAGATAAATCGGCCTATACGATTTCGAATTCTTCTCATCCTTCCCATCGCCCTTCAGGAAGACTCTGAAGTAGCCAACTTTCCGGGCAGCGGGAAAGACGCCCCAGCGAAGATATCCGTTGAAGAGCCGCACCAGTTGACCCGGATCTATCTAAGTCATTATCGCTGTAAATAAACGGTTGGAAAAAATATTCAAGATTTTTGATAAAATTTTTGACGAATCGCTGCGAAAACTTTCGATCTGGAGAGAATTCCGCTAATTCTCTGCCGTTTTCTCTTCGTATTCGTAATTATCGCTGGAAATTGATTTGAAACACGCTATTTTGACAGAAATATCGACAAAATTATGAGTTTCGCTCTCTGAGTTCGGAAATTACCGATTTTTTTGAAATATTTTCGAAAGTCGGACGTATTTTAAAGTCGTTGAACTTTGATAGCACATCGTTGAACGTAAAACGTAGAAGGTAGAAGGTAAACTGTAATACACTGTATGAAAAACGTAGGTCACTAAACATAGAACGTGCAACGATGACAGCAGAACTTTATACGTAAAACGTTGGACGTATAACGTTGAACATAGACCATAAATCCTAGAACGAAGTACGTTGGACATATAGCGTTGAACGTAGAATGAGGATAGTTGAGCGGAAAACATTGAACGTAAAGGTAGAAAGTTAAACATATAACGATGAACGTAGATCGTAGAACATTAATTTCATAACGTCGAAAGAAGATCGTATAATCTTGGTGGTAATTCGTTGAACGTAGAAGTATGAACGTATAACGTTCAATGAAGTATATTCAATCAAATCGTAATTTTTGTTAAAACTTTCGACGAATTTCTTCTTCTCTTTTGACAATGTTCCACTATACGCTTAGCCGTTTTCTCTTCACATTCGTAATTATCGCTGTAGTTACAAACTCGCTATTTTGACAAAAATATCGAAGAAATTTTAAATTCCGCTCTCAGAGGAAGGAAATTTTCTATTTTTTGAGATATCCCTGAATTTAGTCGATATATGTTGAGTTTGGGTGTCTTCCCTAATTATTTTTGCCGATTTCTCTCCATATTAGTAGCTGTCGTTGTAAATATTCTCACGACTGGTTGAATATATTTGATATTTTTGTTAAAACATTCGATGAATCTCTTCGAAATATTTCGAGTTTGAGAGTGTTCTGCTATTTTCTCTTCATTTTCGTAATCATCGCACTAAATTTGTTTCAAACTCGCTATTTTGACAAAAATAGTGACGAAATTTTGAATTTCGCACTGAGGGCGGAAATTTTCGATTTTCTTTAAATATCACGAAATTTAGTAGAAATGAGTTTGAGTATGTTCCCCAATTACCTTTGCCACTCTGGCTCCATATTAGTAGTTATTGCTGCAAATATTCTCAGGATTGAAAAAATATTTGAGATTATTGTTAAAATTTTCGACGAATTTCTCCGAAATATTTCGAGCTTGAAAGTGTTCCGCTAATTCCTCTGCCGTTTTCTCCTCATTTTCGTAATTATCGCTGTAAATTCGTCCCACACTAGCTATTTTGACAGAAATTTCAACGAAATTTTGAATTTCGCTCTCAGAGTACGGAAATTTTTTATTCTTTTTGTATTATCACCGAATTTTGCTGAAATATTTTGAGTTTGCGTGTTTTCCCTAATTACCTTTGCCGTCTTTCCATATTAGAAGTTTTAGTGTACTCTTTACTCTTTACTCTTTCCGTACAATACAGGATAGAGCTTCTTTAGAACAGTATAAACTAGGTTCGTTTTTTTCGCTATTGCCAGGGCCCAGGTTATTTTCGAGTTTAGGATGACTCCGAGATATTTGACTGTAGAGGTACATAAGATATAATGTTCTGCTACTTTTATGCAGTCCGTGGGTCCGTGGGTCCAATCCTTTTTTTGATAAATATGATGGCTTGAGTTTTCATTCATAATAAGCTACCAATTATGGAAGTAAACCTGAAGTTCATTTGAGTAGTCTTGTATGTATTTAAAAGCCTTTTTATGGCTGCAGGTGAAGGCGAAAATAGCAGTGTCATTTGCGTATATTGCCATGTGCATGTTCTTTGATTCTGGCATGTCGTTGATACATATATATATAATACACACACACACATATATATATAATGAAAAGGATAAGATCGAGTATGAATCCTTGCGGAACTCCTGCGGGTACACTCTTGACTGTGGATGATGTACCATTGACAGTTCCGTAGAATCTTCTGTTCTTGAGATAGCTATTGATTATAGAGATGAGTAGTATTGGGGTGTTTATCTGGTGCAGTTTGGTGAGCAAGGCACTATGCCGAATCAAGTCCAACGCGTTCTCTAGTAGAATGAGCTGGGTTAATCTGTTATAGATATTATTTGTTTCAAATGTATTATTTGTTACAAATTTATTTGAAAATTTTAAATATTACATTTTTTTGTTGGTTTCTTATTTGTGCCATTTAAAAATCTTGCTAAATGCAAGTAGATACACAATCATAAGTCAAGAATCCTAACACATGCAAGTAGATACACAATCATAAATCGAGAAACCTAGTATATACTCATAACAGATAATAATTCCTCCATGGCTCGATTGGAATACGATATTTTGAATATGAATCAATTAGTACTATATATGTTTCTTATAAATTATACAGCTCGTTCTATCTTTATTTTCTATTATTTCCATCATTCTTTTAAATAATAATTTATACAATTTTTTAATTTTTTAAAATGATTATAAATTATACCATTTTATTCTCATACAATGCATGTATTTGTAAATCGTGTTCATGTATTTTTTAATTATCTTCCTTATGTATGATAATTCCCAATAATTTTCTATAATATTTAAATTGAAAAAGCACATTATCTACTTCAGAATACGAATATTTTCTTCAAAAAAATATTGTTGAACAATTTTTTCTATATGAACAGCAATCTTGAAACACATGTAATGTGCCAGCAATACAATATTTTACTGGTATATTTTACCATATTTTACTGTTATATTTTACTAGTTGAATTACTAATTAAATTCGTTCTTTACTAGGCTGTTCGTTCAATCTTGAATAAAATAAATACCAGTTTCATTGATACTCTTTGTTATACATTTACACTTATTTACACACTTTAACAATATATACATGTCTGATTTTAGTTATAGTTCCATATATCATAATAATAACATAATATATCATAATAATAACATAATATATATTTCAAACGTATTCATTGCATTTTAAATGTAAATTGAATTTCTTTTTCATTCGTAAAAATGGTTTGTTGAAAATCTTTTAGTGTACATGATCCTTTACGAATTGTTTGTTACGAATAACAATTGGTCTTGCTTATGTGACTAAACCAGTGCCTCTTTCATTTTAATTTGATTTATATTAGAATATGCCCAAAGTTTTAAATATGTAATTGTATTTAATCTCAGTTTTGGGATAAATTTCTTTTGACAATATACGAAAATTAAATGCAGCACGTAACATTATTTTTTTCAAGGTACTATCGACCTTCTATTGTTTTTTTCTTTTTCACAATCATCCACATCATTTAATAAATTATATATAACTTTCCGATAAGTTTATATATATATACAAGTTTCATAATATTTAAATTTCAAATTCAATGCTTCTTTTTTCAAAGAAATAATTACTGTAATTTCACTCTTATTTTTCTTTTATTGAATTTTAATGAATTTGAATACTCTGCACTTTAGTGCACTGGATGTTTAGTTAATCGAAGGAATGTAAAAGAAAATATACTTATGTATATATCTTATCACTTTGTCTCTGCTATGTAACTTACATTTTCGTATATGTATGACATAATAATTACATGTCATTGACAAATTTCAAATGATTATAATAATACATGTGCTATTTTTTAAGTGTATCATATCAAATATATACGTAATGTATAAAGAACGTAAAAAATTACAATAAACAGTATAATTTAACAGTAAAAGATTTTTTCATTTTGAAAACTCGTTTTAAGGGATTTTATGTTACTATTTATTTAACACTTTTAACGACTTAATTAATCATTTTCTATAATTTTTTACACATTAATCACAATTCAAACAATAAAATCGATTCTGCATAGTTGTATACTGAATGTCCATTATATACTATTTTTCTCAATATGCATATGGTTACATGAAATTACCAGAATATTATTAGGTAAGTAATCTAATGGTAAAAATAGTAAAAGTAAAATAGCTTAATTTCAATAATTACAACTTCAAGAAAAGGAAACATTTCTATTATTTGTTGCAATTGCAGTTATTTTAGTTGCATTCATAATCTTTTTATACCTAAAAAGAATTAACAGTTCCATTATAGAAAATATTGTTACGTAAAAAATACGGTAAAAAACTTTTAACTCAATAATATTTTTAATATACTTTAAATATACATATAATGGGTGTTTCTATTTGCTCGTACTGTCACTGTTGAGTTTTTACCTTTTAATTTATGATTTAGAGTCGACACTGGTTAATAACTTTCACTGATATATATTTCACATAAAAAACACGTAGTACAGTACAAAAGAAAATTAAACGAATAATGGCTTAATAAAACTTATAACTATAAAATGAACATTACGCACAATAATCTGATTTTTTTACTTTTTCAGTTTTATGATTTTACTTTTATTGACAATGGTTTTAGTTTTACTGATCTTCTGATCTGATCTATATTGAATACTTGTTCTAACTGTTCTTACGGTTCTTACGACTGTTCTGATCTAGCTTTTTTTTTTTGTCGGGAAGTTATTGTTTACGCAGTGCCTTGAGCTTGTTGCGCCCTATTACCTGCATTTAGAATGGTTAATATAATGATAATATGGTGATGTTTGACGTTTGTGCGGGGAGTTTGTTGATGTTGTGCATGCAGGAAAAGTTTCAAACAACCTGCAGGTTCCTTGAAAGTTGTGAGCTGTGGTAGATTTTTGCGGTTGATCCTTAGTTTCCATTTGTGCATGTGTTCCGAAATCATGTCGATATGTTCTTGTAAGTATTTGGTGGCTTGTCTTGGGTTCCAGGAAGAGGCATAGGTTGCTCATCTGCGTATATTGCGAGTTGTGTGTTGTTGGTTGTTCGGATGTCGTTAATATAGATATTGAACAACGTGGGACCAAGTATGGAGCCTTGTGGTACGCCTGTGATTACGTTATGTGTCGTTGAGTTGGTGCCTTTTATTGTGACGAACATTTTCCTTTTAGGTAGCTTTTAATTATTTTCACAATGTTATCTGATGTGTTAATTTTCTGGAGTTTGTGAATTAGTATTTCGTGCCAGACGGTGTCGAAGGCTTTTTCCATGTCCAGGAAAATTAGTTGTGTGGTTCTATTTTTGTTTAGTTCGATCGTTGCAAATTCTGTAACTCTGAGTAGTTGGTGTATGCAAGAGTAATTTAACAAGCCGTATTGTTGTGGGATGATAATGTTGTTGTTTCTGAGATGGATGATGGCATTATTTTCTCCAATATTTTGCTGATAGTGCTAAGCAGACTGATGTGCCTGTAGTTCTGGATTATGGTGTTGGGTTTACCTGGTTTCGGTATTGGGTGGATTTTAGCTGTTTTCCAGGCGTGGGGGAATTTTTTGATTATGTAGTAAATCTGTACTATTGCCTTTTTGGAGAGGTTTTTTAGCAATATTGCCGTGATTTTTTCAGGCCCAGGAGCTTTGTTGTTGGGTAGTTTTTTGATTAGGTTATGAATTTGATGGAGAGTGATATTTATGTAGTGAGGGGGGTAAGCATCGGTTTCGCTTAGGGAGTTCGTGGTACGGGAATGCCTTTTAATTTCGTCGTCTAAAGGTGAGCTGTTACTGTGTGCCAAGTTATGTATGTTACGAAGTATTTTTGGCTATGGCTTCTGCTTTGTCGTGGTCTGTATAGTGTGCGGTATTTGTGTGTGGGTCTGCTAGTGGTGGCATGGTGTCTCTTTTTCGTCCAGTGAGTTTATAGATTTGCCAGAGTGTATAGTTTGCTTTTTCTACCTTTTCCAGTCATTTTTTCCAGGTAATGTTTCTGGTGTGGGTTATTCTGTTTTATATTAGTGTTGTTAAGAGGTTCAATTTATGGCCTGTCTTTTGGTATTTGCGTCTATGTTTATTTCGGTCTCTGATCAGCGTTTGGAGTGTTGGGTCGGTGTGCGATGGTCTGTCAGGGAGTGTGGAAATTAGGGTGGACTTACGGTGGGCGTATAGTATATTCCGCTGTAGTATTCCGATTTGCCTGTCGACATCGTCCTGGTTTTGTAGATTCTGGTTTATGGGTGTTATATATTTTTCTGTATAAGTTCCAGTCTGTGTGGTGGACGAAGCGGTTGTGCTTCAGAGGTTGATTAGTGTGGATTTGAAGAATGACTGGCAGGTGGTTGGATGAAAGATCGTCCACGGTTGTTATGGTGTGCTCGTAAGGTATATTCGTCAAGAATAGGTCCAGGTTTGATGGGTGGCAATTTTGTTATCTGTAGGTGGGCGAGTGAAGGATTCGATGGGCTGTTTTCAGGTGGTTTTTGAGTGTGAATCTGTTTTTTTTTCTGTTTGTATTGTTCCAGAGGTGATGTTTGGCGCTGAAGTCGCGTCCGGTGATGTACATGTTATGACTGGTTTTGTATGTGATGTGATCTAGTTCTTCAGGGGTGATTCTGTATTTAGGAGGGACGTAGGCGACCGCGATGATGAGAAAGGAAGTTGCTTTTACTGCAGTGATTTCGACGGCGGAGGAAGTCGGTTGAGGATGATCTTCCGTGAGGATTCTGTTATTTATTGCTATCAGTGCTTTCCCACGGGGGTGTTTGCCTGGGTTGTTCGTTCGATTTTTTCTGTTTATGTGAAAGTTTTGGAGGCTGAAGAGGGTTCCAGAGGAGAGCCAGGTTTCTGTGATTATTGCAATATCAATGTGCTGGTTATGAAGGAATTTTTGGAGCTCAGATTTTTTGTTTAGGACGCTAATTGCGTTCCATAACATGATTTTGAGTGTGGTATTATCGTCCAGATTCAAATTCTTTAACTATTAGTATTGTTGCTTTCACCCTTTCGATATTATTAGTGCACTTGATGTGTATTTTTGTATAAGTTCCAGGATTCTGAGGAATGTGTCCAGGTCTGATTCTTTGATTTTGTTGATAACGTTACCTATTGGGTTTCTTGAGTTGGTGCGTGTAGTTGGGGGTTCTTGGTGTGTTATTGGAGAGAGCGTTAGCGTATGTTAGTGGATTGTCAGAGGCATTGGGGGGATGGGGTGTTTTAATACGCCCAATGGGGTTATGGTGAGTTTTTCTTGTTTTGAGGAGAGAAGGAAATGCTAAGGTTGATTGGAGTATGGGTTGTTACGGGTTTTCAAATTGCTGTTGTGTATTCTGTAATTTTTCTTTTTGGCAAGATAGTTTGGGAGGGCTGGGCATTGAGAGTAATTCGCCGTGTGGCTACCTTGGCCAAGGTAGGTGTTACGTCTGGTGTTTTTGTGCATTCGCTCGTGTTGTGGACTCCGGCGCATTTAACACAGACTGTGTTCTTGTTGCAGTTTGTGGAGGAATGTCGTGTGCCTGGCAGCGACAGCATTGTATGGAGGGTTTGTGGGATTCATATTTCTTATTTGATTATCATATTTATTATTTGATGTGTTCGATGAAACCTGATTGACATTGGCTAAGATTGCGCCTGGGAAGAAAATGACTCTGTATATTGGATATTTCGTGTGGGTAGGGATTTTAGTGCAGTTAATAGGTTTCAGTCCTTATGTCTTCAGGTTATTTGGTATGATCTTGAGATCGAGTTTGATGAGGTCCTTGAGCACTGTGAGTGTTTTTTCTGAGTTTAGCGTGAACTGTAACGTGTTGAATTGTATACCTTGCTTTCGGCATACGTCTTTGAAATTCACGAAATCTTCTATTTTCTGGAACATGACCTTCCAGGTGTAGGAGACATATTTCACATAGAATTTGTCTCCATAACTTGTCTTTAGGGCTTCCAGAAGTTTGGTGTGATTTATCTTGCCTTGCAGATAAATGGGGGGAGGTTTGGCGTTACTGGCTGAAGGTGGATTTTCAGGGAGTGCAAGCGGGTCTGTGGTTTCGTTGTTTGTTTTGTCGTGTTCTGCGTCGTGTAGGAGGCAGTTGGAAAAGATACTGAACCGATTTTGGGTAGGAATGTTGGGCTTCGTTTCCATACCTGCTCTGGATGTTGGTCTTGAGTCGGACACAGATGTTGATCTTGATCTTCTACGTACTGTTATCGGTGGAGTACATACTCCGTGGCTTTTCTTTTGGCCCTGGGCCATGCGTCGGTGTTAGTCGCCTCCGTCGTGCGGTTCGTGTTTTTGCTCGTGTACGGCACAGAAATGTCTTGCTGGTGAGGAGTTTTATCCAGTCGAGATACTTCGGGGTTGTTCCGACACAACTCTTGAGTTAGCTTCACTTGGTTAGATAGCTGCCGCACGGAGATCGATGTTACTCCTACAACGTCCTGACTCAGAATCACTAACTCAGATATTCTCCCTGATAGCTTTTGGAAAACTTCAAATGAAAATCCACTAACTCGAATACGACTGACTGTCACTCGTATCAATGATTCTGATCTAGCGACCTCTACGGCCATAATTTAAACGTCTTACTTTGCTTTCTTTCTCTTTCTTTCTTTCTTGCTCACCGTCCGTAATTTTAGGCCATCTCTACAGACGAAAATTATCGACTGATATTTCTAACAGTCACAATACATGCATTCTATTATACATAAACAATATATACAATTATATATAAATTATATATATTATATATAAATATTATTTTTATAATGATTAAATTTCTATAAAATTAGAATTTCATTTATAATATATTTCAAGTATTTTTAAAAAATAACCTCATAATTTACATTGTTATTGTTGAAAAATAATTATAAAATAACATATTTTACACACATTAAAAGCACTTTAATAGAAGAGGTAACATAAAAAAATTTTTGAATTACTTTTTGAAATAAACAATTCAACACAAAATTTTAAATTAATAGTTCATTTTCATGGTGATTATATAATACAATTTCAGTTATAAAATATGCTATAGTTAGTTTAAAAAAATATATACATATATATAATTGTAAATACACAAATGTATTTATCGAGCAAAACAATATCTTAAAATATCAACAAAATAATTTTCATTAAAATCTATGATAATGTTTTTCTTTAGATGGCCTACAATATTATAAAATCAAAAATACTGTAATAATAATAATAAAATCAAATCAAAAGAAATATATAGTGACATTTAAGAAAATTAAGGTGACTATCGATAGTGCTTGAAAAATCGTTATGACAGTTATGTAAGACATACTTGTAGGTAGTAATTTATTAATCACAATGATAGATGCAGCATGAAGAATGTTTTGGAAAGGAAAATTTCAAATTTATTTATGTAACACGTTTTCATCAGTCAAGGTCAATATTAAAAAATTAAAACAAATTTAATGAAGTGATTTAAAGATTTATTTTTCTGATATTCTGAAAATTGTTATGATTAACAATCTGGTTTAAACACAATAACAATAAATAATTTTTTAAAAATGTTCATTTGTGTTTAATAGTAAATTTAATAATATAAAGATGTTAATGTCTATCTAGAAATGTTTATTACATAGAAATCTATTTCTGATATATTTCTATGTAATAAAAACATACATATGAGGTATATATAAGAGTAAATTATAATTTTGGTACGTATTCATTCAATTTGAGATATAAGTATAGATTTAGACAATATAGATTACGTAACCGAAAAGAATTACAAAATATGTATGGGATAATGTATTTTGGGAGAAGGCCCGGAACTTTCTCTTGTGCCCAAAAACGAGACAATTGTCACCTGTGGTGCAACTTGGGTCTTAAAAATATTAAGAGTACGAATGTTTGTGTGCATGAATGTGTGAGAATTACGCAACTTGGGTTTTAAAAATATTAAGAGTACGAATGTTTGTGTGCATGAATATGTGAGAGAATTACGAAGCTTCGAGAAGGCATATCCCAGAGATCAGCGAGACATCAGAGTGTATGAATCGAGAGAGCAGCGAGTCACCAGAGAGTAAAAATCATAGAGAGTATCGAGTCGAGAGAGAATATAGAGAGTGTAGCGAATTGTGAGAGCAAGTTTTAATCTTAATCCTTTTTGTTAATGTAGCAATGAGATTTTTATTGTATATTCTGTCAATCCCATTTTAATAAACTTTTCAACTTTATTTAATAACGTAGGGTAAAATATCCTTTTATTTTATTCCTACCACATTGGAAACTCAACCGAGATTCCCATAAAATTGGAGGCTCTTCCGCGATTCCTACACATAATATAATTATAATATGTGATATTTAGACCATTATATATTGTTAAAATTCATTCTGCAAGTGACAGCAATGGGTAACTTTTAATTTTACCAAACAAATGATCAGTAGACCAAGTATGTCTCCACTGTTTTAGTTTCTTAGAAACTGTAAGTCAAGTTCGCAAGAACGTACTTGGAACGCAATTATTCCGTTTTTACTAATGAGTAAGCACGCACAGCTTAAGAATATATAATTGATTCGTACCAGAGTTCATAGCCAGGAGTTGGATTAGTAAAGAAAAATGTATTGATTGGTGATCGACAATTTTTAAAAAGAAATTTTTATTAAATTCATTATAGATTTTATATGTTCATTTTTTATATGTTCGGTTATCAGTATGAAAGAAGGAAGGGTGGCTTCCAGTTAAAAGTGGTGTTCGCTGGTTTTGGACAATTTAAGGATTCTGGTCATACAGACATGACAGCGTAGCATAATTTATAGAATTTTTCATTGAATCTGGGATCAACTTCAATTATAAATAGAAAACACGATATATACAATTTTACAAAACTGGAAAATAATTTTTGCAATTACGATAATGATCACTAAAAATTTATTTTTATATATCACGCTTTATATTACTTATTATTAATAAATAAATGATTCTTTTTTTCATTTCTGATCAAGACTCTAACCAACAAATATCTAATATGGAATCACATAGTATGAGAATCATATAGATATCTAATAGATGTTGGAAAAGAACTGAAAGTTATGGTTATTAATAAAACATTCATTTATTAAAAGGATTAAGAAGTTTTTAGGCGAAAATAGGAATGTATATTATAGTCTTTTATGCGAAATGAACTGCAAGTTGATTAGTCAACTGTCGCTTTATTTGCTGTTGCTTTTTCAATTAGCTACGATTGCTTGCTTTTTAACCTTACTGTCCTAGCTTTTGTACTTGAAGAAATTTATTGTTCGCTGATTAAAATCAACATTCCATGATGAAAGTTAAGAAATTAAAATATTCTTCTTCTTCTTCTATTTTTTCATTAATGTCGCATCGACAGCGAGGTTATTAGCGACAACGTTGCCATTAGATATGAATGTAGTAGTTTATGTTTTTGAAGTATTTTAATACTCTTTGTATGTCATTTTGAGAAGTCAGGTTCATGTTTGCGTTGATTCCGTATTTCTGTCTTTGGATTTCTGTGGTGTGGCATTCGTGCAGTATGTGGGTTATTGTTAGTGAATGGTTATTGCAATGAGTGCAGGTGGGTGGTGTAGTTTTTTTGATTTTGTGTTCATATGTCAGCTTGGTATGACCGGTTCTTAGGCGTGAGATAATTATTCCTTCTTTCCTGTTGGTAAGGTTTGGTGTTTAGTGGTGAAAGTCTTGGATACTTTTGTGTAGTTGGGTACTTTTAGTTGTTTTCCATGTATTGTTCCATTCATTTTTTGCTACTTTTTCGCAGTGGATTTGGTCGTCGCAGGAGATTGGAAGATGATTGCGATTGTTTCTAAGTGAGGGAACTGTGGCTTTTTTTGCTGCTGCGACGGCTTTTTCATTTCCTTCTATTCCTTGATGAGCTGGACTCTTCCTTGATGACTGTGGCGTTTGTGTTAGGTTGGTTGTGGTTTAGTTCTTGGATGGTGGATATTAATTGGTGTTTTTGATCGTATGATTTCGTTAGAGATTTTGTAACGCTCATGAAGTCGGTGTAAATGACGATCTGGGCTTTGTTATTTGAGTGTGCATATTTGACGGCTTCCAGGATAGCATAAGTTTCGGCTGTGAAGATGGATGATGAAGAAGGGAGATTTTGTGTTTTTTTAGTTTTTTCAGTGATAATGGCGTATCCAGCTCCAGTGTCCCATCAGTATAACTCTTGCTGTGTTGGGAATAGTTGCTGTTTAGTTCTAAAAATCGAGTTCTGTGGTCATTTGGGCTCAGGGAGTTCGGCAAGGCTGGTGTTAGTTGGGAATGTTTTTATTGTACATGGAGGGATTTGTGGTAGTTTACGTTCAATGGTGGGATGGATTTTGAAAGTGGTGGATTGAAAGATTTTGGTAAGTATGACATGGAAGGGGGAGGCAATTTTGGTTTATTGATGTAGGAAGCTTGGTATCTATTGGAGAAGATGTTGTTGTAGGAAGAATTATTTGGAGTGGATGAGACTTTTAGTGCGTATTTAAGAGTTAGGAACTTTCTTCTGGATTCGAGTGCCATTTCTTTTCTTTGGCTTCGAATAATAGGCTGTTAATGGGACATGTTCGGTATGCACAAGTGGCTAGTCTAAGAGCTGTGTGGGAGATTGGATCTATTATTTTTTTGGTGGAGCTTTTGGCTGAGTTATAAACAGTAGAGCCGTAATCAAGTTTGAATCTGATTAATGCTCTGTATGTTTCTAGAAGAGTGTCTTTATCCGCTCCCCAGTTATTATTGGAAAAGATTTTAATGATGTTGAGTCTTTTTATACAAGACTCTTTTAAGGTTTTTAGGTATGGCGCTCAAGATAATTTTTTGTCGAAAATAAGGCCTAATATTTTGATGGTATCTGTGAACTTAATTTCAAGATTACTTAGATATAGTTTAGGTGGAGGATTAAGTTTGGTTTTCCTGGTGAATAAGATGCTTTGGGTTTTTTTGGGAGAAAATTTTAAGCCCGTTGTTTTTGACCAGTCCTGAAGGGTATTGATGGCTGTTTGTAAATGTACGTTGATGGAGCTTATATTTTTTCCGCTACATGTGGAGCTTATATTTCTTCCGCAAATAGCTGGGTTTTTATTGGTGGCTTGAGGTTGATGGTGATGTTGTTGATTCCTATTAAAAATAATATGGTGCTCATTACTGATCCTTGTGGGATTCCGTTTTTGATTGTGAACTAGTTGTCACAGAGATCCATTTGCTCTGACTTGAATTGATCTATTGGATAGAAAGTTGGTTATGAAAGATAGCATATTGCCATTTACTTTTAACTCGATGATGGAATTAATGATTTTGGTTCTCGAGATTGTGTCGAAGGCTTTATCGATATCGAGGCATACGGTGACTATGTATTCTTCGTTGAGGAAGGCGCCGCAAATATTTGTTTTCAAGTTCGTTAGAACGTCTATGGTTGAATGGTGTCGAAAACCGTATTAGTTTGGTTTAAGAAGTTTTTTTACTTCAAGATACCATCTAAACCTACGGTTTACGATTTTTTCCAGTAGTTTGCACATAGTATTAGTTAATGCAATTGGGCAATGGCTGTTGGGGTTTAGTTTGCATTTGTTTGTTTTAGGGATTAGAATTACTATTGCTTTTTGCCAATTTTCGGGGAAAACTTTATGGATCCATATGGAGTTGAAGATTTTTAACAGGTAGTTTATTCCAGTTTTTGGGAGCATTTTTAGTAGTGAGTTGGGGATATTATCTGGTCTTGGGGCGGAGTTATTTGTTGATGTAAGTATGGAACTTATTTCTTTGAGTGTTAAAGGTGAGTTTAGTAATGAGTTGTTATCGTTGTGAATCAGATCATGGTGTATATTGTAGATTATTGTAGGATGTGGTGAGTTAATGTTATTTGAATTTTCTTTGAATTTTTTAGCTAATGTGTTAGCAAAGTCGTGGGCTTGAGTTACGATTCTTCTATCATCAGGAATTGAATATTCGTAGAGAATTTAAATCCATTTATGCATTTGATTTTTTCCAAACTGCAGATGTTGGTGTTTATGGATTTATTGATGATATGTAGGTCCTCCATGCTTTTTTTATTTTCTTTAATTATTCTACGGAAGTTGGCGCGTTTCCTTTTGAACTCGGTTAGGTTTTCGTTTGTGGGATGTTTTTTTTGCTCTATTGAATGCGTGATGACTCTCTTGCATGGCGATTTTGTATTCTTCGCTCCACCACGGTACCGGTCTTTTCCTGATTTTTTGCAGTCTGGGAATTCCAAAGGATTAGTCTGCGGCTGAGATTATGATTCGTTGAAAATTGTTTATTGTTTCGTTAATCCGGGTTGGGTCGAGTTCAGGTTCTGTTTCTTTCTCGATGAGTTGAAACATTATATTTTCTTGTTGCGCTATTGTCTCGCTGTGATCGCTATCGTATAGTTTTTTAAAGCATCCCATTTTAGATGTTGAGCTATCTGTGGACTGGAAAAGGTTAGATCTATTGCACTTGATTTGCCGTTCCTAGTGCTGAAGTGCGTTGGGGAACCTGTGTTCAGCAGATTAAATCCTGGTTGTTAAGTAGTTTTTTAATAGTCTTTCATCTTCTGTCAGTTTTGGTCGATTCCTAGAGAGCGTGATGACTGTTAAAGTCTCCGAACAGGATCAGTGGAGCTGGAAGTTGAGCTATTAAATCTTCAAGGTCTTGTAAATCAAGGGGGAGGCTATTAGGAATGTAGATATTGCAGATGTAGATTCTTTTTGGAAATGAAATAGATTGCGACGGTTCTAAGTTTGAATTTAATGAGATTTCAGTAGAATTATATTTGTCCGAAATTACAATGGCCATTCCTCCGCTGGCGTGGTTTTCGTTTACCCGGCTTTTGACGAAGGTGTTGAAATGTTTTCGTGTAGGCTGTGATTTTTTTTGAAATTTGTTTCTTAAAGACAGATAATATCAGGGCTGAAATTATTTATGAGAATTTGGAGTTGTTCGTAATGGGTATAGTAACCGTTTATGTTCCACTGTATTATTGTTTTCGTAATGCATTTGGAGGGGCTATGGATTTGGATTATGCTGCTTTGGATTATGGCTCTTATGAAATTTCGATGTCGGATTCAGATGAGCAGCTAAATAACAATTCAGGTGTCTCAGTCGGTTTGGTGAGCTTTTTGTAGAGTCGATGTATTCTATTTTTTATGCCTCTTTCGTTTAGATCGGGGTAGATTTCTTCAAGAGTTTTAACAAGTGTCGGAATGTTATCGGTGTAGTTTTTTGCGATTTCCAATGGGTGTGCTGATCCAAAGGTGTCTTGGAGGAGGCTCTTGATCTGGAAATAGTTTAGCTGGGAGTGTGAAAGATTTTTTTATTTATTATTTCTTTTGCTGGGGCTAACATTTCCTCTAGTTTGGCGGAATCGGAAACTGGAGATTGGGGAGGAAGTGATTTTAGTTTGGTTATTGCGATTTTTTTTTATGTGGATTGATTGGTGGAGGCATTGAGACTATGTCGTTTAAGCTAACACAGCTGATGATTGTGTCAGTGGTCTTTTGGAACTAAGAAGGATTGGTGGTTGCTCTGTAGGTAATTTGTACGTTGTTTGATTAGGACTGTCAATGTTTATCTCGGTAGTAATGGGAATCTTCTTTATTGGCAGTTTGGAGGATTGAGTTGGTATTGTATTTGGGATTGTCGTATCGGTTATGTTTCAATTTTGGGTTTGCGGGCAATCTTTCGCTAAGTGACCTTCTTGTTTACATCGGAAGCAGAGAAAGCTGTCGATGGAGGTGAAAATACAGTAAGATGTATCTTCAAAAGTTATTAGGAAGGTAGATCGGATTTTTCCAATGTCGTCGGGGTCAATGTATGCCTGTCTTCTGAAGCTGAGGATGTGGATGTATTCCGGTCATTCCTGATTTCAGGGTTGTTATTCTGGAGCATAACTTTACGTTGTGTCTTTTGAAAATTTTTTCAAATTCTGAGTTGGGTATGACCGGGGCGACGTTTGATAGAATTACTCTTTGAGCCGGAGTTAACATTGGTCTTAGGTTTAGCATATTGTTGTTGACCGTTATTGTTTTATGCTTTTGTTAGGTGTAGCACAGTTTCTTTTTTATCAAGATATGCGCAAATTCGATTGTTTGAAATTTTGGAAATGTACCTTATTGATTTGGGTCCGATTAGTTTCCCTATTGCAAGAGCATAATCTTGGAGGCTTGTGTCGTCTATTTGCGTGAATGATAACTTTATCTTTTGGTGGAGTTGTTTATTTCCGTTTGCTTAGAAAATTAGGAACCCCTGTACTCAGAGGTTCCCGCAAGTTGGTGTTGGTTAGTCGGTGTATTCATTCCGGTATTCTTTTGTGAGGTACGAAATTAGCGTTTGTTTCCACTAACACTGACATTATAATAATTTGTATTGGAACTCGTAAGCGAGACTATATCGGACGTCTGTACGGTACGACGGCTGAACCGAGACTGTCACTATCGAAATTAATAAATGCCTATATATATTTGAAATTCTCCTTCCTCAAAATTTCATGTCAGTTAACCGACATTTTGGAACTTTATCCGTATTTTCTTTAGACTTTTGTTCTTCGTATCATTTTTGATAAGTAATAACTTCTCATCTCTTTTTTCACATCCTTTATTTCATCCAATATATTCTTTAGCAGATACTTATAGAAATTTCTGCATCGGGTTTTTCCAAAGTTTCTATTTCTTTCTTCTTCTTTCTCTTGTCATGATTATTTCATTCCCTAGCTTATCATCTTCCATAGTCTTTGCTGTTCTTTTCTTTTTAAATTTTAATCTAACCTTATTCTTATGCCTCTAATTTTTAATCACCTTTCTTTGCTGATTTCCTTTCTTCATATCTACACTATCCTTATTCGTATCTAGGTAATTACTATCTCCAATTTTATTTTACTTTAACTTAATATCTCTTTTATATATCTGTAATTTTTTTCATCTGATCATATGTATAACAACACATGCATTCAACACTTTTATTTAAATGCAGGTATTCCCAAAAATTCAACTATCTGAGTTTGCAATATAGATATCTGTTATTATTTTGTAAACAAACAAAATTCTGATTCTTTTGTTAATTGAATATTTTATCTCAAAAAACAAAAGCCCTAAAATAGAAATGATTTTCTGGACACAAAAATGTGAGAAGAATTTTGTCATGTTTGAGCATGTTCCGCATTATCGACTGTAGTTTTCTCTTCATATTCGTGATTATTGCTGTAAATTGATATAGGCTTCCTATTTTGACAAAAATAACGATGAAATTAACCGAAATATTAAGTTCTACTATTTCGACTAAGCGTCCAATTCGTTGTTATCTAGCTCCTTATACAACAAAATCTCATGATACATAATACGTAGTTTCAGCAGAAAATAAATCCTGCTTCTCGAGATATTCCCGCTTCAATATTTTTCAGGGTAACCCATGTTAAATATTTCTCAAATGACTATCTTATAAGAATTTCTGTCCGCTGTAACTTGACGTGCTAGTTCCTCGTAGTACATGTACTTCTGATTTATAGTACGAAGTTTCAGCTGGAAGTTACTCCTGGTTCTCAAAATATTCCGCTTAAATATTTTTCGAACCTCTCTATCAAGAAAATCCGTGGTCGGAGCGAGTTGGCGTTCCACTTGCATGAGCTATATGTACATACTCCTTGTACAAAATGCGAAGTTCCAACTATATGCCCTAATTCTCATAATATTCCCATTTAAATATTTTTTAATGAAAAAAAAAATGTCTCTGCCTTATGAGACTCTCTCTTCGCAGCGATTTGTCTTGCAAGCCCTTCGTGCAACATGTACTCCTGATATATAATACGATGTTTCAGCCGAAAATAACCTCTGATTCTTTGATCCTACTTCAATAATTTTTGAAGGAGCCTCTGTTTCATAAGAATCCCTAGAAGTTTAAAAATTTAGAGCTCTACGTCCTGAAGCCTCATGTCCACCTGATACAAAGTCCAAAATGTTTTCAGTGGAAGATACATTTCCCCGAATTTGAATGTCATAATTTTAGCAGCATATAAGGGACTAATAATCTAGGAAAAAATTTTGTTAAAAATTAGCTCGTTTTTATCCCATTTTAGAAAAAAATTGTATAAAAAGAATAAAAAAAAATTTCATTTTCTCATTCATTCAGTAATTACATTCGATGCCAATTAATTAAAAAAAATAATTGAGGACTATATCATTGCCGTGTGCCAAACGCCATCAGAACAATATCTACAATCGTCAATCGTCAATCTTTAATGTAATGCTTGCATTATTGCAAGAAGCGAACATTTTGGACAGTATCTTCATTAAATGGATAATTTAGATAGTAGTAGAATAGATGATATTACATAATTACAAGATGATATTACAGATTACAATAACAATAAATAATCATAAAATTATAAGATAATAATATAAAAAATATATACATGAATATGTGTAAACAACTAAGTAAAAAAACGAAAATATTTCTTTATGATTTTCTTCAAAATGGAGCAAAAACGAACAAATCTCTAAAAAATACTTTTTTTTAGTCAATTAGTCTCTTATACTCTTTTGAAATGTTAACGTTTAAATTTTAAATACATTATATAAATGTTATATTATTGTAGAATTCAGATTTTAACAAACAGCAATTCGAATTTTTTTCGAATTGCCGAAGTACCTAGGAAAGTTATCGACCTGATGTCAGCCATAATAATGTTTGACAATTGCATTTAAGCACGTGTACGTATGTAGCTGTTTAATGACGCATAAATAGTTGCAGGTTGTTACGACTCATTACTTCAGAGAAATCTGGAATATAAAAACAATGCAAAAATTAAAGAATTGAATAATGAGTAACATTGAGTGTTAATCAAGTATCAAGCGTTAATCAATCAATAAATAAGCTGATAACAAGTGAAATCAAAGAGTAGGTCAATATATTTATACTATACCATAACAAGACAAAAAATGAAATTTATATTAAATTCTAATTTGCATTACCATACTTAAAAAATATTCCCACTTACTATCAAATGTCAGAATATCATATTTTATTGAACGGTCATTAGTTAATGCTATAACATTATAAAGAACATTTTATTAAGAAATAAAAAAATGTCGATAATCTTAATAGAATTTTTAAAATAACATTGAAAGCACATACTCTTATTACCAGTAGATACAAAATAAATGCAAGAAATGCATATATATACCTTCTGCCATTTTTTGCCGTTGTCAATAATGTAGGAATGTTTGGTTGGCAACAGAATAGATACGACTAACAATAAGATATATTTAGAAAGTAGTTTTTCTCTCGCTCTACACTCTCTCGCTACGCTATCGTCTCTCCATACTATTCGCTTACACTTTGCTGTTCGCTTGACGCTACGCTGTTCGTTCGACGCTCAACCGCCGGCCCGGCGCCGTGCATCACTCGGCAGTCCCAAAGATGCACACACACCATACCACCAGTCACCCACACTTCCACACTCATACCTGCATGCAATGACCACCTACAATAATAACCAATTTTAAATGTTACAACTTAACAGAAATATCCTATATTCGAAGTAACTTTGTTCTAATAATTCTATTAATTTTTAATATAAAAATAAATTTTCAAATTTTAAATACTGCGTAAATGACTTTTAATAATGTATTACGTTTTAATTATTACATTATATTTATTATTACATTATATGGAATATAGTTACTCAACAAACATACGATATAAATAATAATATATCATTTAAATTATATCATTCAAACATAAACAATCACAAAAATTTATTGAATAGATATTTTACTTTTACATGCATTATTTCTAATTTTAGTCACTTTTTAGAAGTATTGCGATCTTGAGATGTTACATTAAGCAGTTTGATTGTAGATTGCATTCTTGGTTGTATCGATACCATTTATCTGTCTATTAGAGAAAAATCAAACAAGTCAAATCATTTTTATTTAAGAATAAAATAACCTTAAAAATAATAATGCATAACGATAAAGCCTATGAAGTATTTTATATGTATTTTAACTATATTATATTTATAGAGTTTCTAAAGCAACAATATAACAATACTTTAATATGTATTAATCGGTTATTATAATTAACCTGTAGTTATATTTTTAGTTATGTTTAATTATTGTTATAACAAATGGCCTGTTTGCTGATCATAGAAATACGATAAAATATGAATGTGATGCGAGAAGCACAAGGCGTGGAGCACTTTTCTTTTTGAAAAGAGGAGACTCGAACAAGTTGAAAAACTGAGTCGCGAGAGTCGTGAGAAAGCATTGAAAAAGTGAGCTGTTAAAAGTGTCGATTATGTTGTTAAAAAGGTTTATTTGAGTTGTTAATTTCTGTTGTTTGAATGTTATTTGTCTTGTTTAATTATTTGTTGTTCTATTATCATTATTTTTATTAAATAAATATTATTTATATTATATCTCTACATTAATACTATAAAATAAATTGATGTCTGTATAAATAGTACGAGTATCTAATATTCTGTTATTTTTGCAATTATATCTACTCTATTATTGTTCATTATTGTACATGATGATATGTGTCGAACTTTTCATATATGTTAATGAATAAACTAAGTTCTCATTTCTGTTTTAATAATCTTTAAATAACTTTTAAAAATAAATAATATTTTTAGATAACTTTTAAAGATAACATTTCAATTTTTAAAAGTAAAATTAAATAATTAGTTAAAGGATATTAAATAGTCCCCTTCAATTGCTGAATTGAACTTTCCGTTTTAACTTTTATTGATAAATTTAAAGTGACAATTTAGATTGAAAATTAAAACTGTAATACATTTTATTTCCAATAATTTTCGTTAATATTTTTCTAGTACTCAATGATGCATTTTGTTCTAGTATTCTTTTATTATACGGACATATTGTACATTTTTGTCCATATAGTGCGTTATTTATAAAATAAGAATTAATTGTTTGATCATTTAAGATTCTATGAGAAACGTTTACGGCTTATAATTCATGATTATCATATGTAGCATTAATATACAGATTTTCTCAAATTCACTTGATTATTTATCAATACATGAGATTCTTTAATAAAACATTTCATTTCTTTCATACTGTTATGAATCTCATAAAATTTTTAAAAAGATAAGTGTTATGAAATATTTTAATGTAGAAATATTATTATACAGATTGTATTATTTAACTTTATCACCTTAAATATTTCAGTTGCAAGATTCAAAGATATATATATATATATATATATATTTCCTATATAGTTTTGTAGGGGTTACAATATAATATAATATAAAAAAGATTTTGTATACTGTACTGACAAAATATGCATGGACCGTTCAGAAAATTGTTTTAACTTCAATCACTTTTAGTAATATTTTTTATATAAAAGACAATATACAATTTAAATTACATAATTTTTTTCTTAATCTCGTGTAACATAATGTATTTTATGCTTAATTCGTTTTTCTGTTATAAAATATTTCTTTCAGAAAGAACTAGAAAGTTCCTTGTCTAATACTTTCAAGTATTTTAAATCATATTAAAGTTTTTGTTTTCAATGATACTCTTAGTGAAAGTACCTAAACTAGATATTCAAACCGAACAATTCGCGGTAAACCACAGTGATAATATTTTTGAAAGAACATCAAGTAAAGTTGTCTTATCTTGCTTTTTGTAATATAAAAAACCTTTATTTCTTGTCTAAACCAGAATCATCTAATTTTTGCAATCCTTAAATGAAATATACAAAGCGCTGTCAAATGGCTCCCACTCTGAATCATATGGTTATTCAAACAGCCCTAATAAACAGTAAATTAGATTGTCTTATTTTGTACTCTAATTAGAGTACAAAATCCAGAAGATTTACGAGCACACGTCTCTCGTCACTTGCCTTTTGTCTATACAAAGTATAAATTCTAGTAAAAATGTAGAAGCATTCATTCAGTCGCCAATTCAATCATCATTCAATCGCTGATTCCGTCACCAATTCTCATATAACAATAAATACTAGACGAAATAAATACTTGAACGAAAGAAACATACTTTCTTCTACCTGACAATTTCTTTTTCCCTTATGATGAAATTGAAAACAAGAGTCTTTATAAAGTTAATTTATAAACGAGAGTATTTATAAAGTTAATTTAAGTATATATATTATATATAAATATGATAATATTAATTAAAAATAATAATGTTTTGAATTTTATACTTTCTTAAAATGGATATACATTAGAGTAGTTTCTTTAAGAAGACATAATTCGTACAGTAGAAATAGTTACATAAAATCCTATATACAATAAATACGGTAAAATAATTACATGACTGCTTGGTGAGAGGAGCGATTATATAATTTCTTAAATGATGAAGGATGGAAATACAATAATAGAAGTAATTCTTAAGAATAGAAAAGTATAAGAATTACTAAATTGGTGTTGTACTTTTATGTGATTTGATTTTTGAACGATAGTTACTTGAAATGTTATGTATTTGAATATGGTCTTCTGTTTCTTAATCGTCGGAATTTCTAATAATCCTGTTTCTTCAGATTACGTCTCTTTTTGCATTGTATGATGTTTCTTGATATTCGTTTCTAATGTCGAGATTGCAATTAAGAATCGAAATTGCAATTAATGAAGTTCTTCACTATTGGTGATACGATGATCATTTTTCTTGGTTTGTCCTCTAATAAATATAATTCAATATAGCTATTATAAATGTATACCGGTTTGATGTAAGACTCATATTTTCCATATGATCTTTATTTCCTTTGCATAGAATTGTTAGAATCATCAGTTTTTGTAGAACATAAATCCATCGGTTGTTGTTGATGTATATTTGATAGTGGCTTCAATGATTCTAGTGTTGCAGTCTTAGGATCTCTCTTGTGTGAGGCGGCAGTAATTGGACAGTAGTTGATCTTTAGTGTGAATGTCCATACATATATATTTGCCATGCAGATACATTATGCATTTTGATAATTCATGCATGGAATTCTAGATTGTAACGTTATTAGATATGATTCAGTTGGCATAACGTTATTAGATATGATTTAGTTGGCATATAGAAAAATATGGAAGTGTTTTTTCAGCTCCTTGGGAGTGGAATTAAATGATATAATTCAAATGATATTTAAAATGATATAATTCAAATGATATTTCAGATAATAGAGGAAAATTCAAAATAAATATGGTTATTTTATCAATAGCAATCAACTACGAACTCATAAACTTCTAAATTGGTAAATTTTGAAAATTGGGAGCTATTATTAAGTAAAATTCGTTTTTCGTAGTTCAATTCTTTGATTAAGATTTTGAGCGTTACTCTTAGTGGTAATAATGGTTAATCGCTTCTGTGTATTTGTTATATTCCATTTATCTATTAAAAGATCAATAGTGTTATTAAAATAATTTAATTTTAAAGGGACTTCTAAAGTTAGAGGATAGTTTTTTGTACTGTCCAGATTTGATTTGTTGTTGTTATAGAAAAAAGCTCATTTAAATGAAATGAGACTTTTTTGTGGTATTATTTCGTATTTGGCTATTGATATAAGTGCTTTATTTTTTAATAAATTCTATGAAATCCACTATGATCGAATTCATCATATTTTTCTTTTAATATTTGATCTACTTCCTCAAAAGCTTTAGAAATAACTTTATTATTTTTATAAATTTCTATATCATTACTAGAAAAGATAAATTTAAGTATATCGCATAGTATTGATGTTTTAATATTAGAGTACTTCTCCGGAAGAACAGGAATAAATTTGTAATTACTCATTACTGATTTTAGATTTTGGAAAAATGTAAATATGTTTTTATATTTGAGTTTGTCAACGTGTAGATTTAGAAGAAATAACAAATAAACTATGTGAGTTTTTATTTGTGAGTTCATGAACTCCATTAGTATTAAGTTTAATATTCTGTGTATCGAAATTTGATAGTACAGAATTCGAGTGTTGATTATCCTCGTCTAAATCTTGAACTCCACAATTTCTTTCTTATATGATATTGCTTGTTTTTGTAATGAAACTTCATAAAATTTTGGTATTTTCGGGATCCAAGTTCTGAGAAGATATAGTCTATTCTCAGTCAGATAACGCAGATTCTTGAAATTAATTATTTCTGTTCAAGAGTAAATGGTTATTATTGCGGAAGACGTTTAAGAAATACCATGACCTAAACGTAATTATGAAAGAAATTGTAGCAATGTAGAGTAAAATTTTTATAATCAATTGTGCAATTTAGGAATTTAAGAAAATCGTTTTCTAATAATCGATCAATGATCTGAATGTGACTTATGATTATTCGTCCTGTCATTTAGTGACTTTTTTTATGGACGTTTCTAAATTTGTTTCCATGGGTCCGCTTGATTTCCAGATTTCTTCATCGATATTGGAATATCTGTTGGCACCTTTATTGCTTAACAATTCAGTTTCATAAAAAAAATTCTTTCCTTTGCCACTAGCGTACAATATAGTTGTTATGTTCAACATTCATTGAATTCGCAATGTACCAAATCGATCCCACTTCTGACACCAAATTTGTCGGAAAAGACAAGTTTCTTTCATTCAAATATTGTATTTATTTCGTCTAGTACTTCATTGGATGTATCATATAAAGTGGAATCAGTGATTGAATGACGATTGAATGAATTTCTATATTTTTGCCAATATTATACTTTGTATGAATAAAGAACAAGAAAAACAAGTGACACGTCTTCGTGAATCTTTCTTGGATTTTGTACTTTAATTAAACAATCTGATCTGTTTATTAGGAGTCTGTTTAGGTAACCATATGAAGAATGAATAGTTATCCAACAGCGCCTTATACAACTGGAATAGCTGTAAAAATAAGAAAAATAGAAAAATAGAAAATAAAAATACAAAAAAAATATAAAAATAAATGATAATTTAACATACAAAATGAAGACCTTTAATATACCTTTGAATCGGCGAAAATTTGTAAAAATGTTTGTACAACTAATTTTAAGTGTGATTTTCAAGGTCACATTTTTTTTTATTGTAGTGTATTCTACTCATAAGGAAAAAAATCTCAAGGAATTATAGATACCAACTCGAACATTCTAATACTTATAAGTACATCAATTATTTTTTTCGAAATATTGCAAGTTTTATTAATGTACAGTATTGTAAAATATATACGCTTATTATGAAATCACAAACACCTGACATTACATATAACTTATTTACTTTTTCATTAACTATTTTTCGTATTATCAATAAATATAATTGTGCAATCTCTTATGTACAGAAAAAGATTTCAAACTATATAAAACGAGAATTGTTAAAAGACTGATCTGCAGCTTTTGACGAATTACCAATATTTTTTTATTCAAATGAACGGGTAACCTGTTCCGTAACGAACAAATTTATGGATCTACATATGTATTTCAAACGTATTTCTTTTAAAATTACTATTCAAAACTTATCTTGAAATTGAAATTCTCTATGATTTCATTTAACACAATAAGTTTTCGTGAATTTGATCATAAACATGATTAATAATATGAATTATTATCATTTTTATTTACAAACAAAATTTATTTATTGCTATGATAATAGTCTTAGTTTCTATTACAATTATTTTGAAAGTTAGTACATGTAGTATGCTTCATTTCCGTATCAATCCAATTTATAGTGGCTCATTAATACCTAATGAAATTATCGACATGATTTGGATTTTAGCAAAATATTGAAAAAATTACAAGAACAACAACAATTGTATCCTGATTACCGAAACCCAACTCACACAATGAAAGATATTACATCGCAGATAGATATTTTTTATAGATATTTTTTAAAATTAAAGAATTCATAAAGTAGAAGTATCATTTCAAATACCAAAAATAGATAAAGAAACAGTTTGTGACCAATGAAAGTAAATTTCAAACAGTAAGAAATAATCTTTAATAGCCGTGAAACATCGATAAATTCATCACGAAATGGACTGAATTTAAAAAAAAAAACCAACTTGAAATCTCATTTCATCGAGATCACATTCATCTAGATAATGAGCTAGATAATATTTTAGATAATATTTATGAGCATCACAAGATGCTTCCTTCAAAATAAAATTAATTAATTCTTGAAATTCGAGCTCCTACCACCTCTCGTAGCCGAGTCAAAGAAAAAGAAAAAACTGAAGATGAAAAGAGACCACTGAGACCATAGAAACAGCGCTATCGAACTTATAACGAACAACTTATATTTTAATATATCCAATTTTCACTTTTTTTTAATAGTTTAAAATAACTGTGGGATCAGTATATTGTAATCTTTCTTTTATTTATGTAAATATAATGATTTCATAAAGAGTTGTTTTCATCATTTCTGATCATTGTCATATAGATTGTTTTCATTATCATATGAACGATTTAATTACACCTAATGCCGATTAATTGCATCCAATTTTATGCAATTTTATTTATTGACATAAAACAATTTCAAAGAAAAAATTAAATGATTTATTGAATTATTAAAACTATGACTAACGTACAATTTTCTAAAATTGATATTCTACACTTCAGAAGAATTTATTTATAGATGTTAAAATCCTTTCTAAAACATTAACCAGTAGTCTCAAATGCGTTAAGGTCTTCCACACCATAGGGTTGCACGTCATAAACACGAGCATACTTGAAGAATTGTATAGGTAACAGGATAGTTTTTGGAGACAACTGTTCCCAAAAATGCCACCGCACCCGAATTGCTCTCATAGATGGCGATGGAAAATTTTGGAAACTTTTCCTCATACTTTCTAATTGGTCTTAACATATCCCCTGCTTTACAGCTCCTCAAAGTTTCCAAAGTTGGTTATAAAAGAGGACTTTGAGAAAGTAGGACTGAATTTTAAGAGTATCCAAGACAGTAATTTTAATAGTAATTTGTAACATAAGAACATAATGACAAATTTAATATTTAATCAACGCAAAATCCAATCATCATTAATCAATATTCAGCTAAGAGCTATCTTACAAACTCAGTCATTCAAATAAGCCAAGCTTCCTAAATCTAGCAGAATCTAACCACCTTATTATACAATTACATAATAAATATACTTATTACATAATAAAGACTGTCCAAACTAATCATAGTCATTCATTTCCCACGAACTCCAAATGTAACGGAAAAATACACGAACGATATCAGTCGTGAATGTCCTTAACCTACATTTTCATCCAAGATCATTGAGACTTCACCTTGAAACATCGACAAACATCGACAAAAACAAATTCTTTATATTTTTAAACAGATTAATTTTTTCAAGTTTTTTTTAAATTTTTTGTAAAAATAGGTAATTATATTTAAATTATTTTTCTAAATTCTATAGTTTTTGAAATATTCCATAAAACTCTTAATGTTAAGAATAATATTTTTATTATGAAAAAAATATGTTTTTAAGTATTTTGCCGAAAAGTAGCTCGGTCGTGACAAAGAATGGACAACATCTGTTTTATGAAAGTTATGTGGGACGTAATGGACAACATCTGTTTTATGAAAGTTATGTGGGGCGTAATGTTTACCACTGAAAATATTTTGAAAATAATACAGTACGACCTATATATGAAGGGCACAAGAATATTGAACTTGCGCTCTGAATCATAATTTAGTTTATATTTCCGTTGTACATTCCTTTAAATGTTTCCGTTTAATATTTATTAGATTAAGGCACTAGATCAGATGCATTTTGTAGGTCAAAGCAGTCCGTGAACCTATTATGTTTGTTGTCCTCTATAAACGATTAGCATCAATCATTTTATCGATGCTTTAATTTCACCGCTTTTAGATGACCTATCCAGCAGATCAACTGCTATTTTTTCAATTTGATTAGCTAGATTAAACTAGCTCGTTCTAACAAAAATAGGCTACGCAGCAGAAACGATAAAATTTTCAGTATGTACAAAAACGTTTTCAAAATCAATTAAGAAACAGTTTAATTTTCATCAAATAATCAATGTCGTCAAGATGCGTTACAATTTCAAAAATCGTTACACCTTTCAACCTGAATCTTTAAAATTTTTCGCGAAGTTAGTAATTTGCATTTAATTACAAAAATTTCGCGCGGATTAGACAAGTTTACAGTCCAATGCTGTGATATACACATTATTAAATACCCAGAGTCGACAGACGTCAAATTCGACACTACGACGCGTTAGTTAGGTGCAACGTTATACAACATACGTCGTTATGTAATAACAATGAATATTAAAAGAATCGAAATTTTAAGAGGAAGCGGGTGCTTCATCTCCCAAAATATTATGTATATAGGATGTTAATTTTAAATCGAATATCTAAATTATTTAAGGCGTGCATCTGATTTTATTAAAAATAATCCTCTGAAAATCACCTTGAACAATTTTTTCAAGATCATCATCTATTTTTGATATATTAATATAAATTATTTATAATACTATGTTATTGTTGATGTCAAGATAAAGTCAACGATCTAAATATTATTTTAAAATGATCTTGAAATGTAACGCGCAAAGAATGAGTTACTGTTGAGTATAATTCTGCATATAATTCACATGCTCGAACTATGTTTCGTTTAGTTTCACCATAAATCAATATCACACACATATTTATTTTTTTTCTTTGCTGAATACATTTTATCATAAAATTTTATTAACAAATTTTTTTGAACGTTAGTAAAGTTTTTGATCAATCCTGTGGATCATACTTCAGAATGTCCATACTCCTATAACATTGCTTGAATTGCATGAAACCAGAGCTGCTAGCGAGTAGTTAGTAAATGAAACGTTTTTGTAACACGAGATATCCGATTACAACGTAGTACGAAGTGTTTAATAGATAAGCATTTCATTAGTGTACCGCGGAAATGTCATAAAAAGTGCTACTCAATCGTTTATGTACAAGATATCTTGATGCTAAGAACCAGCAGTTCGAATATCACATAAAATAAGATAATATTATTATTTTTGTTATTATTTTTACATTTCTTAGAATGAAATTCATTTTTTTATCTTCAAAGTCATTTTAAGGTCATGGCATCATACCTTGTCTACAATACAGCATTATAAAAAATATATGACAAAAAAATATGATGACACAAAAAAACTTTTCAAGGTAATCTTCACAGGATTTTTTTTAATAACATCAGATGCCATGAAACCATTTAAATTCCTTATAGTCATTTTATCTTAACATTAATAGTAACTGAAATAATTTAGGTGTTCGACTTAAAATTATCACCCTATATATAGTAATTCATTCAGATTATGAATCTATACAGGGTGAGTCTCGTAACGTGATGACATCAAATAACTCATAAAATATTTGTTGTACGAAAAAATGTTCAGATAGAAGTTGCATGGCTCCCAGGGGGACATGTAGTACTGTAGTTTTATGTTATTTTGCTTTTTTATCAAGATATGAAAGTCACCTTCAATTTTTTAAATGGAATAGTTTATAGTTAACATTTTTTCCCGAATTCGGATAAAGCGTTGAATTCTACATAAAAAAGTATTACACCAAAAATACATAGTTACTGAGATATTAGCAAAAATATGTTTTTACATTGTATTAGAAAAAACCGTTAATCTCAGTAGCTATGTATTTTAGACCCTATTTGGTGTTACCCTACTTTTTTAGAATTCAACGCTTTATCCGAATTAGGGAAAAAATATTAACTATTCCATTTAAAAAATTGAATGAAGGTGACCTTCATATTTTGATAGAAAAGCAAAATAACATAAAACTGATTACTGTACTATATGTCCCCCTGAGAGCCATGCAACTTCTATCTGAACATTTTTTCGTACAATAAATATTTTATGAGTTATTTTATTTGATGTCGTCACGTTACGAGACTCATCCTGTATACTAACTATTATATATACTAAATAAGCAAAAAAATCATAGTTATATCTAATTCACATTTAATTATTGTATTAATAAAATTATCTCAATCAGTTTTTTTCTAATATTTCTTCTAATATTTTTAAATAGATGAAAATAATTAAATGTATAATAAATTTTTTGTTTAAATTTCCATCAACCATTGTTACATTCTTTCATCGTCTAATTTAAAGACAAATTCATTTCTTTAAATGATACCATTCATAATTTCTTTTTCATTGTTCCATAATATTTATTGAGATGAATGCTATGACTTACACTTACTTGTAAATTTTTAAAAATGTTATGAATTATTATGAATTGAGATGAGCCTGAATCGCTGGTAACGATATAATCTCAGCGATGCAAAAATATAAATAACCCTACATTCATTGTTAGTCCTATATTGATAGTTCTTAAAAGTTATATAAAATATGAATGCGAAAAACGCGCAGTGAGAAGCGAGTTTAAGGGACGCAGATTTAGGCTTTTGTGACACAATTATAGTTACCAAAGTGTACCTTAAAGTTTGACTGTCCTGCTTATCAGAATAAGGCTTAATGAATGAAGTGGTTAAACTAGAGAAATAAGCGGATTGCACGATTAATCGTATGTTTCAGGTATCCGTTTAAGTTTGACCAAAATTATTCGATCCGACCCGATTCCAAAATATCGAATATTCGCATCCGAGTAATTTGGACAAACTTTTATTTAAATAATAAATAATAATAGATATAATAATAAATAATATTATTTAAATAAACTTTTATTTAAATAATGAATACAATTTTTATAAACAATAAATAAAGATTTTATTCAAGTAAAAATCATTTAAATAATATCAAAAATAATTTATTTCATATTTTTGATTTTCAAGAAAAAGTTTATTCTATATTTGAATTAGATAAAAAAAAATAATAAATAATTTTTGGTTTACTCATATTAATTATATTCTATACAATGAAAAAGTCGCGTAAATGTCATTTTTTTTTATTTTTTAAATATAATTCAGTATAAAATACAACAATAAATTAGAAAATAATAAAAGATAGGGTTTGTGAACTGTAGAATAAAGATGATCCTTAAAATTAAGTGCTTTAATTATCGCATTGAACATCTTTCGGTTGTTTCAGATATCTAAGCTATGATTCTAAGATAGTTAAAGTAGAAGAGAAAATGTCGTGAGAAAAAAGACATGAATTAAAGGATGGTGTAAAAAAAATCCTGCTATGTTTGCTATTTCTTCTCGAGGGAAACAGATTGCAGACTCTTTTATTTGTTGTCAATATATAAAATAGAAATAAACAGAGATGAAAATAAAATAAAATTGATAACAGAAATAAAAATGAAGATTCTCCAAATTAATTTATATCTTCCGGATAGCGGAATCAAGTGATACAGCTATCGAAAATAAAGTTGACGTCGTTTTAATTTCAAACGATATTGTTAACATTCATCCCTGAAAAAACTGTTGCAATCTGAATTACTAGTATAAACCATAATGTAGAAAATGAAACGGATAATGGAAAATACTTCGGAGTATTCTTCGTAAGAGTTCTAATAAATAGTATTGATATTAATATTTTAAGTTGTTACATTCAATTAATATTACTGTTGATAAGTATCAGAAACACTTAAACGAAATAAGTTCATATATTAGAACTTTTGATGATTATTTGGGGAAACTTTAATGATGGTTCATTGTTTAAATGGATACGAAAAATAATAACAAGGAATAGTTTCTATTAGAGTTCTGTACTAATAGCAAGCTATTTATAGTGGATATCAAGGATAGTTGTACATTTCAAAAAATTAAAAGGATATCGACCCAAAATCAATATAATTGCGGTTAGTCACGAACTAGCAATACTGTTATTTCAAGCAGAGACCGAATCGGTATTACGGATACCGGTAAAATACCGGTATTTTTAGGTTACTATTCGATTTCGGTTTGATGAAACCGAAATAGTGCGAATACCGGTATAACGATGTTAAGTCGGTAGATGTGTCTCAGTATAATACCGGTAAATAAAATATTAATATACTAGAAAAGGAAAATGATTAAACGTTTTCATAAAGCTGCCGATAGTAAATTTGACAACGCTTATACACGTACACTTTGTTTATTTTTATTAGCTGTTTTATTTTATTTTATTTATATTAGCGGATAGTAGATGTCGGAGCAAGTCGTTTTCTCAGACATGCAGTTAGGAGAATTTACGACTCACATGTCGCCTATGCTATTGAATTGTGAAGGCCAAGTTTATTTCTCACAGTGCATAAAGACTAGACATCTGCACTCGAAGTTTTTAGTAATTCGGCCACAATAGCATTTCCACGAAGCATCGTAAACCTTAGGTTTTCAAGGGCCAATCCAGACCTACGTTTGGAAAACACTTGGAGAGAAAACCCTGCTACACCGCCGTAAATTAAGAAAATCGCGAAATTGCAGTCCTACTTTCGGAAAAAGCGCGTTACGAACGCAAGGAGTAGGCGGCGCAATTTCATGAAAAAACCTAATCGGTTAAAATCCAAAAACGACTCGGCCAATTAGGGATGTCTGAGATGGGAACCGAGTTTTCCCAACAGCAGAAAAATGTGCAATAAATAAATAAAATTTATGTTACTATGAACTATAATGAATGTTCTATTATATTATTAAAAAATTAATCCAAATTTACTATTATAAACAATCGAAATCCACAACAATATTTTGAATAGCATGATGTCCGAATATTAATAAGAGTCACTGTACGTAGAAAATGAAAAATGTGTTTTTGTCAGGAAAGCGGTACCATACCGGTATATACCGGTATTAAACCGATTTCCCAAATACCGGTATACACAATATTTCGGTTTCAGTTTACCAGTATAGTACCTAAACCTCACAATAATTTGGTTTCAGTTTACCGGTATAATAACTAAACCTCACAATATTTCGGTTTCAGTTTACCGGTATAATACTTAAACCTCAAAATATTTCGGTTTTCAGTCTCTGATTTCAAGTGTGATGAATATATTGCATCAGATCATTTATATATGTTACATAGATTTTCAGTAAGGAAAAGAAAAGTATTGATTTAATGATAAACGTGTAAGTAGAAATTTTCCTCTTTGGATTGTGTCAAAACTTATAATTCCGCGAAACTGATAAAAGATTAAAAAAAGATGATAAACTCCTGTAGTGTTAGGAAAATCTGGCTAAATTCCATATGAGTGATTTGAAAATTGTCTAAACATATGCAGCTTTTATTTCAAAAGACGTGCAAATCTAAAGCACTGAAAAATGGGAAACCTCGAAAACCCTAAAACGTAAATATAAGAAAAAGTTAGGAAAGCCAATATTATTTGGAGAAAGATATAGAGACTTTAAAAAAAAAAACAATTACGATGAGTATAAGATATTTATAATTACAAAAAAAACTTAACGAAATAAAAAAGAAATTAAGAAAAGAAATATATTCAGTAAAACTAAGGTACGGAAAAATTTATGTGAAATAATATTCCCAGATAGAGATATTATATAAAATTATTGTATAACAAACAAGTTTAAAAAGAGACTCCGCCTTCTATCAACAACAAAGACTGTTAGGGTAGTTGAGTTTCAATTGATGTTGATATTGTAATGAAATATTTGATTATAATCAGTCTAGAGATTCGAGAAAATTTACAGAAGAAATCGATTATATAAATTGTCTGCCAGATTACAGAAATATTACAAGAAACGAATTGGAGGAAATCACCTGAAATTGATAGCATACCGAGGATAGTATGTAATTGAAGATATATTACCGACTGGTGCAAATACTCTTGTAAAAATTAATAAATATTCTGTAGAGGACCTTCTCATCTTTCCATTGGTTTTTAAGAAACAAAGATTCACGCTAATACGGAATAAAGGACAGGACCAGAACCACACTCTGTATATCTAGTTTCTTTTCTAAGATCTTTGAGAATGAAAATTTTTTCTGAAATCTTTGAAAATGAAGACATCAAATCTATCGAGGATTCTTCTAATAAATAATTCAGTAAGGGAAAAAGTATACTGATAGCTCTGAATAGGAGTAAAAACCACAATAACGAACATTAAACAAATGTATTGTTTTATTAAAACTATTGGATCGAGTCCGCTTGCAGAGATAGGGAAGCAACTCTTTGTGATGTTCGTGCTCAAAATCAATTTTGCACAGATGCGTTGTAAAGCTCCTCCGGTTATTAAAATAGTCAAATTTTATACGAGAAACCTTTGTTAAAATTAATTCACATACTTTACTATCTTTTGTTTCTCGTATTTTAAGTCTATCAAATTAATTTAATTTATGAAATAATAAAAAAAAAAAAAAAATGAAGCGAATCGATCGATTCCTGTCAATATCTATAATTTAATGTTCGTTATTCTATTTCCATCGTTATATGTACTCTTCGAAATCATATACTGAAAAATTTTTTCATGCATTAGTCAATAAGATAAGGAAATTGTGATCAGCGTTCTGTAGTGACAAAATCGTGCGAGCTTTCACAGATACAATACTAATTTTAGATATGAATAATCTAAATTAGTAGAATATTTAGCTCTTAACATGTTCTTCAATATTAGGTGAAATATTTAACTTCTAATAAGAATCCCAAGGAAAGAAGTTATTTTAGAACATTTAATTTAAAATGTTACATAGGATAAAGTTGTGGGGGATGCGTTTCCTCTGCCAGGATCATTAAACGTAATATAAGGGACGCATACCCGAAACGCAGTACAGTCAAGCTCATAAAGTAATTGCCAAAATTACTTTCTGGGACTGACCTTGCCAATCATGAAACGCCCTACCTTTCCGATCACGTGATTGGGAAGGATACAAAGAGAGTTGGCTATGGTTATAACCTAACGCGCCACGACTGTCAGTAAAAATAGGACGGACACATCAGACAGAAACATCATTCAGCAGTCATACGAGTATACATACGGGCAAATATAGACAGTCATTCGAGTACTATTATACAGATCAGCAGTCATAGATATTCAGTACAGTTTCGCAATTAATATTGAGAGTATTAATTCGATAATAGAATAGCATAGACATATTAGACCTATTAGACAAATATTCGTTCGCATTGCTCGAACGTTCTACAATATTTGTTAAAATTGCGAACCTTGAAGGTCAAGTTCACTGTCCTTACTTTGAAAAATTCAAATTAACTACTGGAAGTTACCAGAGAAGATTATCCAGCTACGAGCAACCTGAATAAACACTAGGTTGCCACATCCCAGCCCTACTCCGCAGTAGAAGATTCTACCAAATGGACCACAGCAGCAAAGAGAAAACTAATCGAAGACAGAATAAAATTCATGGCCACTAGAAGAAGATCAACATCGCTCTCCGATTCAACTCCAGTCACCAAAATTAATAAAATTAAAGGCATGGACTCCATAAATCCAAATATTCAAATCAAAAACAAATTGAACGTTTTCGCTGATTGCCTCATGACTGATCAGGATAATGAAACACAAAATACAGAACCATTTACGAGAAACACTCCTACACAAGAACACGCTACCAAAAAAAAAACCTAATCCAAACCTGACCCAACCCCAACCCTTCTAACACAAAAAGTCACAATTCTAAACCTCCCCTACATCCACTGTAAAATAGACAGCGTCAAGCTCTTGGATACTCTCAAAGAGAAGTATAAGAACACTTTCCAAGTCAAGTTCACATCCAACAATTTGGAAATCATGTTCACAAACCTCAATAATTTCACTAAGTCCAAAAAAATTTACCAAAAGCACAACATCGAATATCATACGTGCATAGTTAACACACGAACCACTATAGTCCTCAAAAGGCTCATTAAACTCCCAATAAGTAGAATATGTGAAAACGTTAAAAATCGGAGCCTCTCAACCCAATTCATTGTACAGAAATTCCCACACACACAAAATATAATACCCGATCTATCGAGTTACCATCGAACCTGGGACAACTATTGCTCAAATAAACCACATCAGATATATCGAAAAGATATACAGGGAAAATTTTAAATCAAGTAAACCCATCATCCAGTGTTTTCGATGCCAAACCCATGGCCATACATCAGCTAATTGCAACAAGAAAGAAGTCTGCGTAAAGTGTGCTGGACCACACGACTCTAGAACTTGTAAGAAAACACTAAGAACTCTACCTACATCTGCTAACTATAAGAGAAACCACCCAGTTAATTATTCTAAATGCCCTACCATACTAGCATACCCAACATTTCCCCAGCCTTCCCCGCAACAAAACATTCCCTACACTCTCTACAATTCCCCTTCCACCTACCCCACTCATAGACTAAAACATACACTAACCTATGCAAATGCGCTAACAACTCGACAGTCTCAGCACTACCTCTTGTGTGTGAGCCACACAACAACCCGAACATCACAGAACAAATTGACTCTCTTAAGTTAATAGATCTCAATCTGTTTCTCAGAATAATTTCGCTAATACAAAAACATTATATAAAGTGCACCAACAATCTGGACAGAGCTACAATTTTAATAATCAAAGAATTAGAAAATGGCCACTCATAAAAATTTATTAAAACTCATATTATGGAACGCAACTAGCGTTAGAAACAAAATAATAGAACTACACAAATTCCTCATGGACCACAACACGGACATAGCCATTATTACAGAAACGTGGCTAACGCCTATTGACGTACTTAAACTTCCCAATTACAATATTCACAGAAAGAACCGATCTCCCATACCCTTCAATAATTCCAGAGAAGGGACACTTATTGCTATTCGTAAAGACATCCCTGCCGAAGACATCCCACATCATTCCCTTCTCATCTAACATCCTATACATAAAACTAAAAGGCGCCGCTTACGTCTCTTCAAAAACCAAAATTCTCCACACAGACCTAGATAACATCATCCCTCCTCTTAGAACCGAATATTTCTTCATCAGCGGATACCGCATTTGAAACAACATAAATAGAAATGCGAACAACAATTAAAAACCACTCTGAACTAAGAAATTACTAAATTATCCATAATCCAACCTATACACATAGCAACCAAACTGTACACCCATCAACATAGACATTTTCCTCTGCAATGTATATCTCTTCAACTGCCGAACTATCGATGACCTACCATCAAATCATCTCCCAATAGAACTTTCCCTACACATGCACAAAACAAAAAGAAAACAAATACAGATCACACAGATTGGGCCGAATATACCAAACTCTGCAACAGAATTAACATTAATCCACACCTAATCAACAAATCCGACATAGACATTGAAATTCATTCAACACATTCAATATGCATATCACAAAACCACACAAACTATATCAGCCCATAATATAAACACAATCACAAATCTGCTTCTCCCCGACATGATAAAAACTAGAAATAAAATGAGAAGAAAATACCAAAGGACCAGTAACCCGTTATACAAACTACACAGAAACATACGCACAAGTACTATACAAAAAAGAATCATGATAAAAAACAAAACTTTTCCAACAGCATGGAAAATGGCAAAGATCATCCCAATACCAAAACCAGGGAAATTCGCAATATGTACAGTTACAGACCCATAAGTCTTTTAAATATCCTAGGCAAGATACTAGAAAGAATCATACACCTTCTCACCCATATGGACAAATTGCGAATAATAATCCCACAACAATTCGGCTTTAGACAAGAACTCCAGCATTCGTCAACTACAACGTGTCACTGAACGAAACAAAGAAAGAACGAAACATAGAAAGAAACAAAAATCGAACACAACCGATTTTCAAAAAACATTCGATTCAGTTTGGCACACAACACTAATAACGAAATTACACGAAATAAATATTCCAGCATCGACCATTAATATCATAACCAGTTATCTCCACAGTTTGAAATTCTATATCGCCATAAACGGATCCAAATCAGCAATAAAAAATATCCCAGCTGGAGTTCCCCAAATTTCCATCCTAGGTCCACTCCTCTTTATCCTATACACCAATGATCTTCCCACATACCAAAATACGCAAACTACTATCTATGCAGACGACACCGCCATATATGCATTATGGAAACCTGAAAAAGCTACAACATAGTATATACAAGTACATATTAACATTCTACAAGACTATTTTAAAAATTGGAAATTAACAGTCAAAGAAAACACAAGCCATTTCATTTACCAGAAAATATCTCGCTAAAATACATCATAATAGAAAATCATATAGTCAAACCATCGCCTGGACTTTCACAGTACAATATCTAGGCATCATTCTTGACTCTAAAATCACTTGGGCTCCCGCAATGAACAAACGAACACAGTTAGCTTACGCTGCACTTCAAAATGCGCTACTCAATCATATCATGAAATAGTAAACTTAAGGCCAACATCAAACTCACCCTCTACAAATCATGCATAAGGCCTATCCAAATCACATATCAGTAAAATACAAAGAATACAAAATTCCTTCGCTTAATAATCAATAAACCTTAGGATACCGCCATCAAATAACTACACGAAATCGCAAACATACCAACCATACAGGAATTTCTTAACAATTCACTCATTACCGCTTATCACCCCCATCACCAAAACCAGCTCATCAGTAACATCGGAAATTACGAAATCAACAGTATACCGTTAAAAATTAGGATAAGATAACGGAAACATACAATTACACACACTTAACTACACTACAGCACACATTTAAGATCGCTCACAAGAGACACAGATTTTTTGAAAATTTTCTCCTACAACAATAAAAAAACACTACACACATTAACATCTCAACATCACTAACCATCTAATTTATACATGATAGATGTAGGTTATAGGGACACGTTACCCCAGGAACTGCAGAAAAAAAATTTACTCAAGAGAAGAATTAAAAAAGTCTGATTATTCCTCAGTATAATCAGTACCTTAATCGTGTACTTGTTTTTTGCTGAAAAAAATTTTACAACTGTCAGTAAAATACGCATCAGACAGCACACAACATTTAGTAGTTGAAAAAAATTTTACGACAATAAAATAGTATGCAATAGACAGCACACAACAATTAGTACATACGGTCAATATAACAAATCAGTAAATACACGATACCTAGTAAGCAACCATATATGTATGTATGTAATTCAAACGCGATCACCGTGAATTCCTAAAAAGTTCTACTAAAAAATATAGTACCATAATAATGTGGGATGGAGAATTCTGGGAAACGACCCAGAACTTTTTCCAGTGCCCAACAATTGTCGCCAAAAGTCTCGAGTGGCGTGCCAGATGTTATAGCGAAAGTTAGGCCTGGGACCTGGGAATGTTTGTTCTAACTATCCAGATCTAGAACTTGAAATATTTAGAATATGATTGTGTTTATGTGCATGTGTGTATGAGCGACAAATGTTTCATGCAGATAAAGAATCAGTCAGAGAGTTATGAGTCGTCAATGAGTGAAGAGATAGCGAGATTTAATGAGTGAATAGCGAGTTCTGAGAGTGTGAAAAGGTAGCGAAGTCAAAAGAGAAAGTGAGCGAGTCTAATCGTAATTTTTCATGTCACCGTTAAATAAAATTTCTAACTGAAATAAAATATCCTTTTATACCAAATTCCTACAGTAATTTATCTAATAAATTTAAATACAATAAAATTTTTAAGCTGAAAGTTTAAATCACTAAAATAAAAAATAAAAATAGTCGTACTTGTATGTTGACGTACATAAAATTTTGCATATATTTTTCATACCATAACATTCTGTAAAATAACATTTTTTCGAAGCATTTCTGTATCCAAAGATTAACTAAACATTTCATTTTCACTTTCATTTCCATCTTTATTTTTACTTTCATTTTCTAACAAAATATCAAGATCACAATTTTCCCATAATGGATTAATTGCTTTTATTATTTTATATTTTATTAAATTTTTTATCCATTGTAATACTGTTGATCTCGTTCATACTGATATAACAATCTCAGGCGAACTGTAGTAACGATAAAACATTTATTAGAAAATTCTGAACACAACCATTGTGTATATGTGGAGAAAATAAGTTAGCGGTATGCGTAAGTGTTTACTTAGCATTTACTTCATGCTCACTAATTGTGACTGTTGGTGAATACAAATACACTTGGTGAGCGATAAAAGTGAGGAAAATAGTAGAAAAGCAAAATTCCAAATTTGCCAAAATACAACAAAATAGTGGAGCCTATTCACTTTTACAAACTTTCCTCTCAATTATCATAGCCACAACTACTACTACAACTTAGTCATCGATTTCTTCGGCTTTGAACTATAACTTGCCTTTGAACTTCGATTTTGAATTATAACTTTTCTCTAATATACCAACAATAATGCATCACATAATTAACGAAAATTTGCCAAAGAATACCCAAATCCTTCTTTTTCAAATCCTTTAAATTCACAGTATTACATAGAAATGGAAATGGTTCCTTTTCAGAAAGGAAAACAAATGTAAATTCATACATAATAATAACAGTCTATTACTCAACTACATTTCGACTACAACTACAAAACGAATCTCTACTGGTCCGAATCATAATAACGTACAGCAACATAACAGATATAAAATATTAGGTACTATCACGTTCTGACTCAAGCGGACGCTATTATTCAGCCGAGATACGTGTCGAGGTGCAAATTTTTGACTCAACCGACGCGTTCAATCCGATTCTGGTTGGCATCAGCAATGTAATTGTTTATAATCTGAGGCGCCTTCAGGGCTCGAATGAAAATGGCCCAGTGAAGGTGATCGGAATCAACCTCCAGGAATGTCGATATCCTGGCTTCTGTGATTGGAATCTCGACACCGAAGGGCAGAAGCGTAGTGTTTACTGGATGGCGTAGTTCACACATGAAATCTCTACCGCGACGCGTACGCGACATTGATTATTGGCCCATATATGAAATCAAAGAATATCGTACAGCTGTCTCTTGCACCTTCGTATTTAAAGTTTCCATTAGATTCTTATTAATTCCGGAAACCGTGCAGTGTCTACACCTTGTGTCGTCAGATGATTGTTAGGAATCTTTAAGAGATTGATGATAATGATAAGAAACACTTGAAATAAAGTAAAAAATATATATATTCAGAAATTATTATTTATACAACAAGAATGCAAGAAATAGAAACGCTTACGGAGTAGAAGAAATAGAATCACTAGGAAGTAGATCGTTCGGTAAGAGGGTTAAACCGATGCTGGATACTCGTCGCTCGGAAAGCCAGAATGGGGCTACTGCACTCACTGCATTACTGATTGATTGAACTTGTCATAATTTCGATCTCTTTATATTGTAATTATCAGCAGGAAGGAGATCGAGATGTCGAAACGTTTTCTAATGCTTGGAATGTTAGAGTTGCAAATTCAAAATGCCATATCAGGTTTGCCAAACCTGTGGCGTTTTGGAGTGCACGCGCTCGAAGAGTATCCAGGCTAATGTACTCTAAAACACGAACTCTAATGAAAATACCATTCTTATTTCAATAAGAAAGCTAGTAATCACGATAATTTAGAAAGAAAACGTCGGTTGTCCGACGTCACAGCCACTAAAAATACAGTTGAAAATATAATTAAAAATATCGTGTAATAATAGAATTTTAAATCACACTCTTTTTTTCTGAAAAATGTAGTAAATTACGCCGCTATGCCAAAAGAAATTTAAAATCTCTTCTGATCTTAATTGCAAAAAAAATGCTCATGCAAAACATTATCTAAAAATGCATTAAAATTAAATACGAAAACAAGAGATTATTGTAAGCTAATCAAATATTTAGAATGAAAGAAATTGCATATCATACATATCAGTTGAATGAAGAAATGGCTTATTGGATGGTAGAACTTTTGTCACTCATCTTTACAGACGAGAGTAATAAACGAATTTATGAAATCAAATATCTTCTAAAAATGAAAATTAAATCCACATTTAAAAAATGACATACCACAATGTATTCGATGTCAGGAATATGGCCACACCAAATCATTGTACAAAACAAATCATAATATCACGTAAAATGTACAGGTCATCATCCCACAAACAAATGTTCAAAAAACCGTGACTTTTCTATACAATATATTCTCTACGATGAAACTTATTCGCAAACTACGAAAGTTATAACATATATAAAAAATTAAGGCAAAGGGCAGAAAGCAAATCAACTAATATAGAAAAGACATTTATCAGGCAAAAATGTGAACTATATGAAACACTAAATCGCTCTAATGAGTAAAAATATAATGAAAACACAAATGAAAATAAAATAATATTTAACGAATTTTTCAATATCGAACTTATCTTTAATCAAATAATAATTATTCAAAATAATATAATTAATCTACTTACAACTTTGATTAAATATAAAAATTTATAACAATAATAGCGAAGAAAGCACTATAGACTGCGAACAGTATGTCGCAATACAGAAATGACATAGAGGTTTCCTTAATAAACAAAAAATAGATATAAAAATAGAAATACATATTTCTGGCAATAAAAACCTATTTTATGGCAATAAAAACCTATTTTCAACTACAAAATATATTATACACCTAATGGAACAATAATTAATAATTAATAACAAACATTTGAAACAAACTAATATGAACAGATTCATCTTCAAACAGTTATCAAAATCAAAAAAACGAATGATTTGCTGACAATAGCTTCCATTTATAAACCACTCCATCACTTCTTCCTCTCCCTAAAAAATAGATTTCTTGCCAGAGACAACTAAATACCCATATTGAAGTTCACTAATCTTAAAAGTAGAAAATTGTATGAAATAATTCTAAGGAATATAACTTTAGTACCGGAATACTCACGTACTGGCTGACTGACTTAAATAGAATATTGGAGATATTAGATTTCTTCGCTTCAAAAAAATATCGTATAATTACATCAATATAATCTCTAATTGTGACTTGTCATCAGACCATTCAGCAATTATCTATTTATAAATACAGCAATAAAAGGAAACACAAGACCTTTGCTACATAACTATAAAACTGATTGGCCTAAATTTGAAATGCTTATTAATGATAATATAAATTTGAAAATTCCATTAATGACTTAATATGACATTAAAGAGGCTGTTAACATATTAACAATCCAAATCAAATAATGATCAAACCATAATACTTTAAACTTCTCTAAAGAAATAAGAGATAAAATTTTTGAAGAAAGGGCAGCTAGACGTACATAAATGGCAATTATCCAGCAGGTAAAAGCATAGACGAGGTACATGAATTTAACTTATGACTAAACAGACTAAACAGATTAAACATCTTACGGGACTTCGTGGCCTGTGACCTGAAACACCGACATAGTAAAAAATCATTAGTTTTCTAGCGCATTTTACATTTAAACAACGGTGTGGGAACTGTGGAGAATCAGTAACATGATTTTTGACACCTATTATAGTGTTGTCAAACTTTCAATACGGAATTGTGAAACTAGTAACCACAGACGAAGTACCGAAATTATTCTACTCTATATCAGAAAGAATCTTATATCCATCTTTTACGGATTTAATCACAATTTTTTTCAATATATAATAAATTAAAATTTAAACATTATTAACACATGATTTTATATATAAATTTTTAACTAACAAAATTTTTAACCATTCTAAATATTATTAATTATATTTCCTGTATTTAAATTATTATATTTCCTCATTTACATATTCCTTATATTACATATTTAAATTTATGTTAAATTTTTAATAATTTTATTATAACTATGCAGTATATTAGTCATGACAAATAACATAAATTCTATGATTCATTAGTTAAAAATTACGTTTGTTAGTTAATGATATTATGATAAAGTAATTATTTAGAAAAAGGGGGAGTCTCCGATTTCGACGATTTTTGAGTATGTTGCAGAAATCAACTTTTTCCTATATATGTAACCGCCGCTCGGCCTTAGTTCGTTAGTTTCGAGATTTTTGCAAAAAACTATTGCTACTACTACAATGAATATTATTTATAGCTACGTGTCTGTGACAGCGTGTGTAAGCTTTGAGTCGCCGATTGTTTATGGTTTCTATAAATACATAGAGACTACAGGCAATGGCCGCGTATAATGTGTGTAATAAAAAACGTAAATAAAAAAACGTAACCCGAAATAAAAAAAACGTAACTCGAACCTTATTTAAATCTAACTATTAGGGGTGTGTGGGTACCCGAAATTTCGGGTTCGGGTCGGTTTCGCACAAAGTCGGGGGGGCTTGGGCGGGTAGCCCGATGATTTCGGGTAGCTCGAAGATTTCGGGTAGCCGGAGATTTCGGATAGCCCGATGATTTCGAATCGAGTTGGAAAAAGTTCAAGGGGGATAGGATCAGAGGTGGGCATTATTCGAATAAATTCTTCGAATAAAATTTCGAATAAATTATTCGATATTTACCAATAACGATTTTATTCGAACATAAAATTGAGCATTATTCGAATAATATTTCGAATAAATTCTTCGAATAAAATTTTATTCCTGTAATATTTCGAATAAATTCTTCGAATAACATTTTATTCCTGTAATATTTCGAATAAATTCTTCAAATAACATTTTATTCGAAATATTTACTTAAATAATGTAAAGAAAAAGAATCAGAAGTTCTTTTTTCACAATTTTGGTTTATTTAATAAATTTCCTTCTGCTTTTAACATTTAATAAAGCAGAATCTACTTCAATCGACCAACATTTACAAACAAATGATAACGTAGAAATTCTTGTACTACAATTTTTTACAGATAATAGAAATGATTACATATCTCTGAATGCATGTTTACCCATAATTAAAAATATATTTTTGAAATGTAACACTCCTTCGCCATCTTCTGCTCCAGTAGAGCGTTTGTTTTCATTTGCAACGATAACAAACTCGCCTAAAAACTGTTCGTACAAAAAATTGTACTAAAGGCTTATTAAATAAACCAAAATTGTGAAAAAAGAACTTCTGATTCTTTTTCTTTACATTATTTCAGTAAATATTTCGAATAAAATGTTATTCGAAGAATTTATTCGAAATATTATAGGAATAAAATTTTATTCGAAGAATTTATTCGAAATATTATTCGAATAATGCCCAATTTTATGTTCGAATAAAATCCTTATTCGTAAATATCGAATAATTTATTCGAAATTTTATTCGAAATGTTATTCGAATAATGCCCACCTTTGATCCTATCCCCTTTGAACTTTTTCCAACTCGATTCGAAATCATTGGGCTACCCGAAATCATCGGGCTACCCGAAATCGTTGGGCTATCCGCCCGAGCCAGCTCGGCTTTGTGCGAGCCCGACCCGAACCCGAAATTTCGGATACCCGCACACCCCTATTTTAAACTTATAAAATATTAATATTAACATATATATCATTAAGTTACTCATATTTTTATTAATAATTTATAACAATAAATGATTTCGGTCGTCGAAAATGCAATTCAGTGAGTTCGTCTTAATAAATAACATCGTACTATAAAGAAGAAAATATGTTATCGTTTAAAAAAATAAATTTGACTTCGAAATTTCGAAAAAAAATTTTCCAAGAAATAATTTACAACATATAATGTGCTTCTATTCATAATAAATTATTTCGAGAAAAAATTTTCCAAGAAATAATTTACAACATATAATGCTTTTATTGCAAATAATATTTCTAGAAATATTTTATTGATAAGTTCAAACTTTAATAAAATCAAATTTACGGGATAAAGATAATTTATTCAAGCTGTGAATTTACACAATTAAAATACGTCATATCTAATTATGTTGTTCATGAAAATATCATATTTCAATCAACTTTTTCTAGTACTTTTAAATAGATGTTAATAATCAAATATATACTAAATATTTCATTTCAATTTTCACCAATCTCTATTTTTTAGAGTGTTAAATTCCTTCATTAATAAAGTGCCATCACGTTCAATTCAATAAATAATTCTCTAAAATAAATTTGGCAACACTGTCCATATTTTTTTATTTTCGTGGTGCAAAACTTGCCTGAATCTGTATGACAGAATGTGGCACAAAAATAGCCGAAAAAATATATGCAATGTCTATTCATACCACTTTGTCTGTGGTACTATTCAATCCAATTATTTTTTCCATTTACAGTTTCATATTGCATTCTTCTTTAACAATATGCGTTATGAAAAAGATATTTGCCTTTATTTAATTTCAAAAATATCTCAAAGATGTCAATAAAATAATAAAACTAGTTTTATTTGCGGAGTATAACTGTTGATGAAAAGAATTAAATGAATATAAGAATATGGTTAGAAAGAAATGTTTGGTCAGAGTACCACAAGGGTCGGCAATCAACGTCACCCTATTTCTAATAGGCATCAACGATATAATCAGAGATATAAAACCTTCAGTCCAAGGAAATCTGTTCACAGACAACCTTACCCTCACATGCAGTAGAAAAAACATAAACACGACAATCGAGCTACTACAAACAAGCCTGAACGAACTATTAATATAGTCAAAAAATTCAGGACCTAGATTTTCCCTCCACAATACTAAATTTATAGTCTTTTCCAAAAAACGAAAATTGCATCAAAATATACCGAAACTATATATGGAAAAAGTCGAGATAAACAGAGTCAACATAAAACTATTCGGACTAACCTTCGACCAAAAACTGACATGGCTTCCCCACTTAAAAACCCTCCAACAGGCATGTTCCCAACGAATCAACATCATAAAAGCCCTAGCCCACTACAGGAGCAGATCAAGAAATTCTCTTAAAATCACACCAAGCACTAATAAGAAGCAACCTGGACTATGGACCAATAGTATACAATTCAGCCAAACCTAACATGATCAAAATAATTGAACCCATCCAAAATACGGCACTCAGACTAACCACAGGAAGCTACCGCACAAGCCCAATAGCCGGCATACTATTTGAAGCCAAAGAAATGCACCTCGAACAGAGAAGGAAACTACTTAGCTTAAGATACGCAAGAAAAATAGCATCAACACCAAATAACCCAGCATACAACAATATATTTGCCGAAAGATTAACAAACCAACACAACAGAAATTCAAGACTCCCGGCATTCTACATCAGACTAAAAGGATACCCCAATATACGAGAAATTACTTCAACACCAATTATCGAACGCAACCACGAAAAAATAGCCCTATGGTCATTGAAAACACCTAAAACAAACACCGACCTGACTAATCACAAAAAAAAAAATGAAAAAAGCAACATAGAACATAAACAGGATTTTCAGAAATTAAACAACACCTACAAGAATTACCACAAAATTTACACAGACGCTTCCAACATTGAATCGAATTCGCAATCGTCACAGAAAACACCACTAAAAAACAACGACTCTCCAACCACACATCTATCGTGACCGCTAAAACATACGCTATACTAGAAGCACTACGGTACATCCAAGAAAACAAATATCGGCGGTAATCTATACAGATTGACTTGACTTCGATAAACGCGATAACAAACACCAATACCACCAAAAAGCACGAAGTCATACAAATGGTTCAGGAATCATACATCGAACTTACCAACGGCCATAAACAAATAATAATCACCTAGATCCCGTCACACCAAGGAATAGAAGGAAACGAGAAAGCCGACTCCTTAGGCAAAGAAGAGACCGAACAAACGAATCCAACATCCCAATCCCACACCAAGACCTACTTCAACGACCAAAGTGGAAAGAAAAGAATGGAACAGAATTTGGACTACGACAAATAGAACCAAAATACACTACAGCATTTCTACCAAAAAAATACCAAACAACAATATAAGCAGAAAAGAAAGGATAGCTATGACTAGACTTCGAATCGGACACTCCAAAATCACACACGAATACCTCCTAACCAAAGCAGAACCACCTTTCTGCAACACCTGCAAGCAACAAATTACCACCCAACACCTGCTACATGAATGCAGAAAATACGGAAACCTAAGAAGTAAATATGGATTAAACCCAAACACCGCTCTAACTAGCCAGAAATAACAAAAAAATGTTATCAACTATCTAAAGGAGACCCAACTGTTCGACCAGATATAAAGAGAAAGTTCCAGCACGAGGTCCCAAAGACCTCGTAGTCTATGCGACTCTAAACCCCCATATAAAAAAAAAAATGTTTGGCCTTGGTTGTCATAGATGAATTCTACATTTTCGGTTTGATGTAAAAGTGTAGAAACCTGCCGCAAAATTGATCTTAACCTTGAATTTCAAGATCAACATTATTTTTGTTTGCATTGTATTTTACTCAATATAAAGGTCAAACTTTTCCAAGAGACACTATGTCACAATCTAATCATTCTTTTGAAAAATGGTAAAAAAAGTTTGATGAAATCAACGGCTGACTAGCTAACAGCAAGTACAGCAGGGACCAGCGGGAGATTGCCGAATGTTTTAGTAATTCTTTGCGGTTCGCGCAGCTCTCGCTATTTTATTCAAGATCAATTTTGTTCCTTACATATTTTTCTATCAAATAAATGTAGAAATCACCTGATAGCCAAGCATTTTTTTCCATTCTGTATATAAATGTGTTCTTCTTTTTTTTGTAAAATGCTACATCTTTAATCCTTTTACGAACGAAATTTTTAATTATAAAATAAAGTAAATTAGTGTGATATGTTTTATATCTCTATACTAATTTTGTACATGTATATTATATTGATTATATTTAAGAAATGAAGTTATATTTTTCTAATACTTTTTTTATGTGCAAAACTTACTTTTTCTAGCAGATCAAAATTTATTTCTATTTTAAAAATACAACTTGTTCTAATTATATTAGAGTTTGTGTTATGTAAAATAAACATGTGGAAAGTTTCATTATTCGGTATTTCTTCCTGTGTAACCCAAGAGCGAGGTAATTATCGCCGGCTGCGTGCTCGATGCGATTGTCACAGCAAAAGAATACCAAACTTGGGACTGTTTGCCTAGTCACCCTAATCTTAAGACATAAAATACGAGTATCTTGTGTATGTTGTGCGTATGCGTGCATGCGTGTGTGTGTAAAATGCATATGAAAGTAAGATTTTCGGCAGAAAATATCGAGTTGCAGTAGATCTTAAGAGAGCTTAGAGAGTGCAAGTCGTGATAGCGTGCAAGTTTTGTGAGAATCTAGAGAAAACTTAATATCTTTTTGTCATCGCCGTATTCGCACTTATTCAGTTTTCCTTATAATTGCTTAAATTTAATAAACTATTTATTATAAACCACGTGGATTTAATTTAATTTTCTCTTTTTCACCACAATATATATATGAGTAGATATATATACATATAAGTAGAGAAACATCCTGCAATATTGATTAGCAATACCGACCAAAGCTATTTCTCGTTTATTTTATCAAATATTATTACTTTTTTTGGTTGAGCAAACAAATATTACGATTCTGGAATTGTATTATTTAAGGCATTGTTTTTAATATTCTTAGGCACTGAACATATTCATTGATATTCAGTAAGTTAAAAGTTACTTTTAAAACTGATCTATCGTTTCTTAGACAAAATGATTTTATTCTATCATATATACTATTTCTAATCTATTAAATATAATAAACAGTCCTATTGTAGCAATGTTTCTTTATATACGGGTGAATTGATGAACTGATAAACTGAAAAGAAGAACAGGTAATATGAACTGATAAACTAAGAAAAAGAACTCGTTTTATATTGCATGTACAAATCTAGAAAATTACTTTACATTCAATATTTGTAAAGATAAAGTATAAATTAAAATATTCTAGAAATTAGATGTTCTTTTATTAACATTATTAATTACTTAAACCTAGTAATTTAACAATTAATCAATATTGAACTATAATTTTTCATTTCCTATAAATTACAACTTTCTTTTACAGATTATCATTCTTCTTATCAAATTTTACGAGCTTTAATTTCTCTTATTCCATTAAATTTTATTAAGTTATCACAAACACGTTTTTGAAATAGCGCTTTTTACCGATTTTAACCTAAGATATAATAAAAGAAAGAACTTGATCGGTACTGCACGATTCTTTCTTGTAGAAAATGAAATTTAATAAAATGAATAAATGATATTAAAAATTAATTTTTTAAATGTTTTAACATACACCCTGTAATAAATAACTTCGCCCTGGAATAGGATAAAGTAAATCCGATCCAATATTGTTTAAATTTGCAGTCATTATTACATCAGCAGTAGAAGTATATGTGATAAGGGGCCTCTTCATAGATACAGTCCAAATCGGTTTATTTTCTTCAGGACTAGGTTTTATATACCACGCCTCTGGATCATATAAACAATTATATTTTATACACGTCATTGGTTTCCTAGTTTTCCTGAAAATCAGTAACAAATTATAAAAATTTGCTTTTTAAACAATATCGCTTTTATATCTTTATATATTTATTTTTTTGACATTCTAGTCTTGTATTATCTATTTAACCTCCAATTTAGTAAATAACAATTTACTATAGTAGAAGAATTAATATTTTATAAGAGAAAAATAATATGTTTTATTTCTTACAAACAATCCATCTGATTAAAGAGACATCTTAAACGTTTAAGTTCTTGACCAGAACTTGAAATTTTGTTACAAAAGCCCCAATTTCCAAGTGTTTCTGCTATACCAGTAGCATTATTTCTTGAACATTTGCTGTTATATTGCATTTTTGATAAAATTATATCAAAAATATTATAACTAAAATTAATGAAATTAATATGGTAAATAATGAACTCAAAAAATTTTTAATTTAAGATGTATAAAAATATATTTTACGAAAATATCAAAATATTATTATCGTCATAAATGTCTTTTGTTTCACTTCTGTAATTACAAACTTCATGTAACATTAAAACATTCATGTCATATCATAAAATGCAAGGTGTCAGATTTCAATCTATAAATGGAATTATAATATTCTATGTATACATACATATAATTCTTATAGAAATCTTTTAAAGCATTCATTATTCGAAAAAATGTTTCTGACGAATCGTCTGCTTCAAAAGGGAAGTAATTTGGTAAACTCGATTTAATCATAGGTGGAAGTATTTCAGCGATTTCAAAGTCAACTTAATATTTTTAAATAGAATTCTATATTTTTTTATACAGAAATCAATGCATCTCTTTATTTTCTATAAAAAAAGTATATACTCCATTATCCTATTTATATCTTCTTACATCTCCTTCATATTTTGCTTCGTCGTTTCTTTCTTTTCTAGACGACGCACAAACTTCACCACATCACACGAACCTCACTAATTTGATTAGAGTACGCTACTCTTATAGTCACATTTCATATGTGTTAGTTTCACCGATTATATATGTAGTAGTGGCTATTCTGCACATTATGGCAGGCTTAGTTAAATGGAAGTGGATTGTACAGCACTTGGAAAAAAAACAGGGAATCGGCTCATTGAAAGACAGACTCTTGTAGCTCATGGAGAGGAAGAAATTCGACAGGCCTAATATATGTAATCGTTTCAAAAATAGTTTAGTTTCGCAAAAATAGTTTAAGATAATTTACATATAGATAAGATAATACATATATGTTACCACCATTCGACCTTAATTCCCAAAATATACTTTTGGCATATATGTGATAATGAATTTGTATATATTTAATAATGAGTTAATTGATTTTTTTAACAGTGCGAAAAATAATTTATGACAAGCTGCATTAAATGAAAAGGCAGGTAAAATCACAATATTTTGAATGCTTCGAACCACAAGTCTATAATCGTGAGACCAAAGTCAATATCAGATATCTTCATAAATCTTCATCCAGATTTGGTACAGCTCAGTACACGTATTTTACCAAGAGTCATTTAATTATAGAATTTTTCTTATACCAAAATTTTACGAGGTATTTGTAAAAATAAGTTTTAAATTTTTTAAAGAGCGAACTTCACTGATTTTTTGATTTATAATGAGATACTCCAGATTATGTACAGTAGATGACATACTTCTTTTTTTAAATTCTGCATTAAGAATCATTTGTTTTTAAATTATTTCCAAATGACGACAACGTTTCTGGCTTTTGTCGACCAGGCATTTGTTTAACCTAAACTATAATATCAATATTTTTCTTTAAAAAGAATGAATTTTTAAAAATGTTTCAGTTATACATGTTTATATAAACAGACCGATCGACGTAAGGTGACCGACAACCCACAATGTTGAAGTACAGATATACATACAAGTATTTTCAATATTACATATTTTATATATTTTACAGATTGTGTTAGAATTTGAAGGGCTGAAGAAGTGTTTATGACGATGCGAGGATAAAAGAAGGAAGTGATGATGTGGGTAAGGTGAGGAAAGGTTGTGCGTTTTCGTCTCAAAGTCGCTGCCTAGACTCATCAGTGGGGCTGATGGCAGCGACTCCTTACCCCAGACGCTTGTTTTTCCAACTACTCGCTAAGGCTGGACGACGGTCACCCCCCATCCTAGCGGTGTTCCGCACTCTGCTTAACATCGAATATCGTTAGACTTCGACGCTAGGCGCACAGCCACTTGCGGCTTGTACGAGTGGGTGTTCGAAACTCGTACTCGAGGGACTCTAGGCCGCTACAGGTCTTTACCTGTGTTCACCGCAATCATAATGAATAATCGTTTGGAGGTAGAATGTCTTTGAGATGGAACTAGACATGGATCAAAAGGCAATGAGTGACAGTGAGAATGTATATTAAGGTACTTCTAGAAATGAACACTTCTATTCCTTTTTGTCGTATGTCAAATGCCCTATTTCTTAGGTCTCTTTTCAGAACGGATTCAGAGATTGCTTTTAAGAAATAACAGGCGCAACCGCGTAAGCATTTGGTATTACTGACTGACAGATTTCAATGTTTACGTGTTTACGGGAAATTAAAGGAAAGATACAAAATAAAAATTTGAAATAGAATTATTTTGCTGACAATTACATGTTGATTGTGAACTGCTCACTACCAATAATACAACAATAGTTAACATCCTCTACATGAAAAAAATCAGCTCTGATGCATTTCAAGCAATATGAGAGTTAAAAAAAATGGACAGTGAAAAATTAAATGAATTAGTTTGCTACTAATATTATGATTTAAATCACACAAAATATAGTGTATTTTCAATCACTAAAACTAAAGATAAAATTTAGCATGAAATAGGGAAAAAGTCAGGGAATTCAGGTAAGTAATTACACTACTAGGTAAGTAAAAACTACTACAATATATTTCAATTTAAAAAATTATGGTAACTACTACAATATATTTCAATTTAAAAAATACTTTGATATAAACTTTAATATTTATATATATAAAATAAATTATAGATCATTATTATATATATATATGTATATATATATATTGTTAAAATGATAAGTCCTGTGAAATCTGGATTTAAATTCAATCGTTTATCATACATATACGAAATTTTTACGCGATAGTGTCCTAAAGGCATTCTTCACTACTCTTCTTGCGTGTGATAAATGACTAAAACTCTTTTTATGAAATTGTGAATTGGAAACTGGAAACCAAGAAATAATCTTAAAATATAATTCTTTAAGGAGAAAAGCTCTGTCGATTACAATAATAAATGGCAGTTTTATACTAGTGTCAGATAGAACTTCTATAATCTGAAATATGAAGTTATGACCTGACTATGACTTTGTCTAATTTGCAAAGACAGCACTGTTTTTTCTGTCAGGCATCGATATCTATTGCTATAATTTATAGATTTAGCTTCTCTCTATTGCTAACAGAATAATTAATCATATTTTCTTATAATTAAAATATAATGACCCATTATTTGAAAGATGTGTTTTCCATCTATTGCATCTAAAATTCCAAATCAAAATTCATCCGCAAATTTTTCCCGCTGTTCTGTCGATAGTATCGACATATATTATATCGACTTTATTATATTCGCAGTACTTCTGCATGTTTCTTCTATAATTTTTTTGATTGTATATTCACTCAATCGATAAAAAAAAATTGTCTCTTGTTCCTAAATATCTGCACAAAAGTTAATTTATCAAATTAATCATGTTATTATTTATTCACTTATAAGAAAACATGGAACAATTTACTGAAAGTATTTAGTAGACCCGCAAAAAAGAACGAAATAAAAAAAAGTTAAAGAGCAGAAAATGAAAATATGAAGAAAAAAATGTCGTTTTTGATGTAATATTATAATGAATGACAGATCTCAACATCCAGAAATATTGAAGATGAATTTGTGAGCGAATATTAACCAGGCCGCCCGTTCTTAGACGTGGGAAGACTTCCTCACCTATTTCGTAGAAGAGACCACTCGAGGTTAAGGATTATGGGCCGATTCCGATGTCTATGTTTATAACCAATGCATATAAACCGAGCTAGGATATCCGAACGAAGGTTGGACCGAGAATGGTACCCAAACTAGAGCACGAAGCCAGGAGGCATTTCTTCTGCAGAATGTCGCCGAGATCGCACGTCCAAGCCAGTCTTCAGTTTAACAATAAAATATACATTTTCTTATTAACGGGAATTACCGTGTAAAATTATTGCCTACAAATTAAATAACGAAAATTCATAATGTATCAAATTCAACAATATCAGTACCAAACAAGTCATGAATTCACCGTTCCAAAAAATAGTAAAAAACAAATAAAAGAAAAGCACATTACAGTAACAATTATGATGGATTATTTAATAAATAAATTATTTAATAAATATATTTAATAAAAAGTCAATAAAAGATCGAATTAGATGATATCGATAATTTTTTTTAAATATAGCAAGCACAATTAAAAAAAATTTCGAAGTATAATGTGGGATAGAATATTCTCGGAAAAGGCTCGGAACTTTCTTCAGTGCCCAAGAACAAGACAATTGTCGCCTGTGGAGTGCCACTTGGGATGTTTAGAGCGAAGGCTGGACCTGAGAATATTTGTTTAAGTCGCCCAAGCCTAGGTCTTAAAAATATTAAAAATGTGTGAGAATGTGTGAGAATAACGAAGCTTCAAGAAGGCACATCGCAGAAAGAATTAAGACTTCGTAGAATAAAAAGATAGAGAGTCGCAAGTCAGAGAGGATAATTCTAGAGAGTGTAGCGAGTTTTAATCTTAATCTTTTGTCTGTTTACCGCAGCATTAAGACTTTTATTCCTGTAAATCCCTATTTTAATAAACGTCTAACTTTATTTAACAACATATGTAGGCAATAATTTTACAATGGAATTTCCGTTAACAACAAAGCGTGTATTTCCTTACTGAAGACTGGTTCGGACGTGCGATCTTGGCGACGTTCTCCTGACAGAGTGTCGCCTGGCTTCGTGTCCTCGTTCGGGTATCCTCCTCGGTCCAACCCTCGTCCGGATACCCTAGCTCGGTTTACAGGCGTCGGTCATAAACATTGGAATCGGCCCATGGTCCTTAATCTCGAGTGGCCTCTTCTACCGAATAGCCAAGGAAGTCTTCCCACGCCTACGGGCGGCGTGGCTAACATTTGCTCACACATAGGATAAAATATTCCTTTATTTTATTCCTACAATAATATATTTCGTTAATAAAAAGAGAAATTTTTTCCATTGTTGTCAACATAGTTTAAAGAAATTATTATTTATTAAAATTGCTTCAGCAATTAATATAAATATTAATTTATAAATTATAATATTTGTAAATAAAATTATATTTACATATCTTACACTACCAGTTTTTCTGTCGGTATTATCATTTCCCTAAATTTTAATAGTGTTATGCTTCTTAATTGTATTTTCTATTTTATATAATTATATGCAATATAGTTACGTCTGCTTCATTAACAATAATTTTATTTGTTAACGTGGAATATATAACTCAGTATTGAGAGAAAGGTGGTTTTTGTTTTTAGTATCTTAATTTCTGTTTTGAAGTGATATTTGTATAACTTTCTCAATGGAGATGGTATTATGGATTATTAATAGGACTTCTTTTTCTTTGGAAACTGTCTTGTCAGTACTGTATATTTTATAGTCAGTACTGTAATATTCTATAGTTTTTGATGTGGCAAGTTTTTTTTTTAAATTGAAATTCGACTCTCTGATATCATAGTAATCTGTATTTTATCTTCAAGCAATTGATGAAATAAAACTATCTTGAGAGTTAGAATGGCGTTTTAAAATGAAATTTCATATAGCATATTTCGGGAATAAGAAAAAGTTTAACAAAAAAGTTTAACAAAAAAATGCAGTTCTTTGTTAGGAATTGCTTGAAATTTACAGGCAGAATATTGTGGAAATATTTTTACTATAAATTATTTTTTATGACACATGGTTCCTTGGAGACATTTTGTTTTCTCAATGAGTAGAATACGATGCAATCATAAAAAATTTTGACCTTCAAAAAACCGGTCAAGGTCAATTTTGCAGTCGACTTTTTTTACAGATCTTTACCGATCCGAAGACGGTATCACGCTATGAAGGTCATGACATATAATTTCTTGACACACTATACAATATAATATACAATATAATATACAATAAAAATATAGAATTAATCGTTATGATTAATTTGTAATTATAACAAATAGAATAAACATTCTAATTTAATTTTTATTCCTTCGTCAATATACATATTGTGTTTATTCATAAATCCTTACAAATATAAAAGTAGATTCTATATGTAGAATTTACATATAATGCATCATATGCATCACACAATAATTCTATGTGTATTCTTATTTTACAAATGACAAAAATTGTATAATTTTGTAAATTTTTCTACAGCACGTAGCAATAATTACGAAAGGTTAAATGAAAGAATAAAAATATAACAATATACTTTTATACAAATCTTTTATACCAATTTTATGCAAATTTTTTGTTTTATAATAAAACAATATGTTTTGTATAAAAGTATATGTATATCTGTTGGTAGCGAGTGGGGATGTGCGATCAGTGGAACGACAAGTGAGAAAAGAAAGTGATTTTTGAATAGTTTGGAAAGAAAAAGAGAGATTATACGAAGTTTAGGAGGCAAAAGCAAAAAGAAGGAAGCGTAAGTTTGAGAAGAAAAAGAAATAGGTGACAGACGATAAAGGGAAAAACAAAGGTGAGGAAAAGTTAAAAAAGAGAGAAAGGAAGGTTGGAATGTAGCGACCTATAGTCCCTCGAGTACGAGTTTCGAACACCAACTTGTACAAGCTGCAAGTGGCTGTGCGCCTAGCGTCGAAGTCTAGCAATATTCGATGTTGAGCAAACAGAATGCGGAACACCGCTAGGATGGATGGTGATCGTCCAGCCTAGCGAATAGTTAGAACAACAAGCGTCTGGGGTTAAGGAGTCGCTGCCATGAGCCCCACTGATGAGTCTAGGCAGCGACTCTGATGTAACGATGAATCACTATGAATCACGTATTGACTGTAGCGACGACTCATTCACTAATAAAATAACGTTAACAATATCCCGCCCTTGCCCAAAACTCCGATAAAACAAATATAAAGGGGCCATCCCCAAACTCCTCAAGTCAGTTCCATTACATCAACTAAACGTAAGTCTTTAAAACTATTGTATTATTGTATTAAAATATAAATAAATGCTACGGTATTCCGACTCATTTTAGAAAGTTGTTCTATTCAAATCCCGCGTAACATTTGAGGCGAAACGCCGCACAACCTTTCCTCACCTTACCTACATTACCACTTCTTATATTATCCTCGCATCATCAACACACTTTCAATCCCTTCAAGAAGATCGAAAGCAGTGACATCTACTGCGGATCGGTAATCAGCAAAGTGAGCTCAACCGACAAAAATGTTGGGAAGAGGTAGAGAACTCAGGAATATAAAAGGAGGGATAAGGGTGAAAGAAATATGTGAAAGAAAGGAAGGGAGGGATTACGGAGAATAGTGAAGCAGGATTAAATAGATGGTGCAGAAGAAGAGCAGAAGCAGAAGGAGAGAATAAGAAAGTAGAATCACCAAAGCAGATAAAAAATAAGGCAGAACAAGACGAAGAAAAGAGGGCGGGTGTAGAAGAGCTTAAAAAGGTGATGGGACTACAGGAAATGGGACTGCAACAGCAGGAGATGATTCAAGGAGTAGAAGATTGTGTAGAAAAGAAAATTGGGGTAGAGATAGGAAAACTCAAAAATGAAATAAAGGAGAAATAAATTAGAAAAATAGAGGAGCGGATGGCAGAAGAAAGAAGAAAATTGGAAGAAAAAATGAGTAAGCTGGAAGAAAGGATGGGAAAGATGCAGAGAAAAGGAGGAGAAGAATTAAGAGGGAAGAGGGAGACAGAAAAGGGACAAGGTAAGGAGTAGGATTACTGCTATAGAAAAAAAAGTTAGAAAGAAAGGAGAGGGAAGAGAGGAGAAGAAATATTATAATAAAGAGTAGATCTAAACGAAAATGGAAAGGAAAAGGTAGTGGAAAGAGTTATGGAAAAAATCGGTGAAAAGATAGAAATAGAAAGTATAAACAAGGTAGTAGGAAGAATGATATGATACTGGTAAAAACAGGAAGCTTAGAGCAGAAGAAAGATATAATGTCCAAGAAATATAAGCTTAAGGGAGAAAAGGAAAGACTGGAGGACGACTTTACGGAGAGGGAGCGGAGAATGCAAATGGAACTGAGAAAAATTGAGGAGAAAGAACGGAAAAGAAGAAGGAGGACTTGGATTAGATACGGCAAGATTTAGATAGATGATTTATGGTGGAAATGAGACGAAGAGGAGAATGTGTTAAAGACTTTCCACTGATAGTATTAGGGGCAAGAGGAAACTAGAGAGTAAAGGTAAAGGGAAAGAAAAGAAAAGATGGAGAGGAGATTGGACAACGAAAGGTGTGGAGAAATTTAAAGAAAGAATAGGAATGATGGGGAGAAACGGAAGAAGCATAGAGGAAATAATGAAACAGGATATAGGGAAAATAAGAAAGGCATTAGAAGAGGGGGAGTAGGAGGGAGGAAGGAAGAAAACTGGATAGTAGAACGAGGAAAAGTATAAAGAAAAGAAGGCACAAATGAGAAGGAAACTAAGAAACTGGAGAAGAGGAAAAGGGCACAGGGAGGAATACACAAGAACAAGAAAAGAATACAAGGAGTTGTGTGAAAAATAGAAGAAAGTAGAAAGAAAGAATTTTAAGAAAGAGATGGAAGAAGCTACATATTTATATTTACAGAATTACTGAGTGGGGTAGAATGGAGGGTAATGATGGGAAATAATAGAAACGATAAGATAGGGGAAAAAATGAATATGGAATTGGAAAGGAGGAAATAACGAAACTTTTGAGGAGACTAAAAGATGGGAAAGCGATAGGATCAGATGAAATACCAAGTGAACTATGGAAATATGGAGGAAAAGAAGTGGAAAACTGGATATGGGAAGTATGTAATGGAATATGGAGAGGTGAATTGTGGCCGAGGAGCTGGAAGAAAGGTTTGATTGTGCCGGTTAAGAAGAAAGGAGATGGGAAAGTAGTGGAAGAGGTGTAACAATAACGGACTCTTTATATAAAATATACACAAGTGTATTAACAGAAAGATTGGTGAAAGAGATGAAAAGGAAGGAAATATTAAGTAAGGGACAAACAGGATTTAGAAAAAACCTAGGGACAATAGGCAATATTTATACATTAAATTATATAATATATAAATATACGAGGGTGGAGAAAAAGAAACTAATTGCTCTATTCGTGGACTTAAAAGCAGCGTTCGACAGCGGTAGACCGTGAAAAGTTATGGAAAGCAGTGGAGAAGAGGGATATCAGCAAGAGAATGATTAGGAAAATAAAAAGAATATATAAGAAAACAAGAAGGTGAGAGTAGGTAGTGAGTTAGGAGAATGTTTCTGGACAGCCAGGTGAGTAAAACAGGAATGTCTATTAAGTCCACACTTATTTAATATATTTTTGTCGGATTTAGAAGATGAATTAGGAAAAGGATGGGGGGGGGGGAGTAACGATAGACAAGATGAGAATTTACTGCCTTTCGTATGCTGACGATATTATGGTATTGGCGGAGGAAGAAGAGGAGATGAGGGAACTGATCAAGAGATTAGAAAAGTATTTGAATCAAAAAAGTTATGTTTAAATGTAGAAAAAACAAAAATAATGAGGTTTAAGGTAGGAGGGGTAAAGATGAACAGAGTGGAGTGGAAATGGAGAGAAAAGGAGGTGGAAGAAGTGAAAGAGTTTAAATACTTGGGACATAGACTGATGAGAAATGGTAATCAAGAAGCCCAGATAAGAGAAAGAATAAAAAAGGCGGTAATGGTGATAAGATCGGTATGGGAATCGGTATCGGAATCGGAATGAGACTATTTGGAAAGGATTGTGAAAAGAGGATATGACTATTTGACAGACTAGTGTGGATGGTGCTAAGCAATGAACGGAGATATGGGGATGGAAGAAAAGGGATTTAGTGAAGAGGATCCAGGAGAGGTTCTTGAGATGAACATTAAGGGTGGAGTGGCGAACACCAGGATACGCGATTAGGGAAGAATGGCAGAGGGATTTGTTGAGAACAAGAGCAGGGAAGCTTGGAACTATGAGAAAAAACTGAGAAAAGGGAAGGGAGGGGAATTGGCGAGAAAGTGTTGGAAGGACAGTGAGAGAGAGAGAGAGAGAGAGAGAGAGAGAGGGAAGGAGCGAGGGCAAAGGGGGATGGTGGGAAGAGAAACAGGAAATCTTCAGGTTAAGAGGATTAGTAGCTGAAGGAGAAGAAGAGAGGAATGGAGGTAAAGAGCTAGAGTATAAGGAAATTGAGAGGATTGATAAAGAAATGCAGAAAAATAAAAGGTGGCAAAAGATTGTAAATTCAAAATATAACAAATGGTACAAATGTGTGTGTGTGTGTAAGGGAAATGGAACACAAATAAGGTGAGAAGGCTCGCCAGGTATAGACTGAGAAACTAAGTAAAAGAAGGAAGATACTGTATAACTGGAGAGGAAAGAAAATGTAGACTATGCCAGGAAGAGGAAGAGACGTAGAAGCATGTGTGGGAGATATGTGGAAAGAGGATGAAGGATAAGGAAAGGGATGGTTGAAAAGGCTAGATAGAAAAAGAAATAAGGGGAAAGAAGAAGGAGCTGCAGAAACAGATAAACACGTATCGGAATATTGGTGGGAGGAGAGAAAGGAGGATGGGGAAAATGGTCCAGAGGATGGGAAGGCAGAACGCAAAAGGGAAGCAAAGTAGGGTAAGAAGGAGATGGTATGGGACGAAGAGTGCAAAACAAAGACAAAGTATAATGGACAAAGAGTGATACCAAAAATGGTGTTAGGACTATAATTATATATAAGAGTGGTTCTAATGTAATATATAATAGACTGTTACTTATGGTTTTTTCTTTTGGTTTGTTTATGTTGATTTTATTATATTCTATATTCTATATTATAGTATTTTATTTTATTGTATTCTATTCTATTTTATTGAATATGTTTTAGTTTATAAGTTGCAATTTATAAGAATAATGTATGGAGGATGAGAAGGAGCAGAATTGTAATCCTATGGAAAAGCAATAAAAATCTATCTATCTATATGTACATCTGTTTTAAAACTATTTCTTATAGTATATAAAATTTTATTAATGTATAATATATAAAATATGATTAATATTGCTGAATTCACAAATGTTAATATGTATATAAATCACAACAAAATGCAATCGTTACAAAATTTAATGTAAACCTTCAACTTTTATAATATTTCCGTAAATCCCAATTTAAATCTTATTATAATATGATAAATTAACACGTATTCTTAACAGTGCTATTATTTTAAAGTATATCACGAAACTGGATCACATAATGGAAACAAATACAATTTGTAAATTAAGAACAGCAACATCAAAATGGTTAGTTTAATAGTCTAACAAAGATATATTTACATATATACATATTTACATATATTTTATAAAAAATGATTTTATATATTTTTCTTGCCATGCAATACATATAATTTTTATGCAAATAAAAAAATTAATTTTTTATAATAAACAAAATTAAAAACAAATTCAAAAATAATATCAGTTTATATAAAAAAATGAACTTGCTTAAAATTAATTTATTTTCAAATGCTGAAATACTGTTGCTAAATACACACACACACACACACACATATGTATATTTACATTTAACAAATTATCGTTAATAAACTTATTTGCAATATGTAAAACAATTGTTTTATTTATTCTATCTCTATATTTTTTCTTACTGTTGTTTATTTAAATAATTTCGATTTATTTTTGTTTATTTTAATTACATTAAAGAAATCATTTTCCACTAATTGATTTTAATATATGTTCTCAAGGTCAACATTTCAGTTACTTAATAATTATTGCTAAACTTCAATTTCCAAAATATTCGTAAAAATACATTGAATATATATATATATATATATATATATATATATATATATATATATATTATATATGATATGATATATATTAGTTCAATTTTAGATTTAAGTTAGGTTTAGATTATAGTTGTCAATTTTAACAATTTTGTTTTCATCATTAACACCTAGTTTATAAAAAAACATCATTGACTTGTAAACTGAACTGAACTGAATCAAAAAATATTTTGAAAGGAATGCAATATACACTAATTTCTAATTTACAATCTTCTTTAACATATTTCTATTTCTAAGATAATAAAACAAGATATTTAATTTATTTAATAAAATAATTTATTTTATAAAATTTTATATCATAAATATCAATGAATCACAATCAGATGATTTCTTTTCTATATTTTATATTATATTCATCATGAATTATTTCTCGATTAACTAAATTATCATCATACACATAAAATTTCATATAATTTCATTTTATAATGTCAAATATATCTTAGCGAAGTAAATAAGAAGAAAGTTTATCATTTACTAAAATATATATTCATGTTCGGAGACTAATATTATAGATATATCAATATTAATTTGTATTGTGAACTATGATATATCTTCAAATAATATAATTCGTACTTTAGCAGACATAATTTTGAAATTTTCATTGTTGACAATAATAAGAAACAAGCCTATCGAAACTTAAAATCAAACTAAAAAATATCTAGAAAACTAAAAACTAAACAGTAATTTTAGATGTGACTCAGAATGATAATCTCTATAACATATTTGAAAATCGTATATATGTTGCTTTGGATGTGACTACTTTATTTATATTATATTTAACATGATTTTATTTTTCTTATTGTCGTTCTGTTCTTTCTAATTATTCAATTAATTTTTTATTTATTTTAAGGGCGGAAATGTTTCTACAATAATTAATTAAAATCAAATTGTTAAATAATTACACGTATTAAACAATATTTTTAATGTATGTTTTTATATATATTCTTTGATATATTTGCTAAAAGATATTAGTTAAATAAAAAGTATAAAAATAGCAATTATTTAATTCAGGTTGAGAGCCTTTTGGTTTTATATAAATTTTTCCACGTTATAACTTTCTTATATAATTTCATGACTTTACATATTTCTCTTCATTCATTCTACAATATTCTTTTCACTCATACTTTATTTCTTCCTCGTCATATTTTTTTTTCAGTGACTTAGAATTAGTATAATTTTCCTTATTCTATATAACATACTTCTCTTTTCTTCATCCTTTAATCAAAATCTATTGCGCTTCCACAGTTGATATTATTTCCTGTTATTTTTCTTTTCTGACAATGAGTATTCATTTTTTCTTTCTAATTAATTCATTAGCGTTATTTTATAATTCCTGTTATATTTTGCATTTTTCCATTTTATTCCACTTCCTTTGTTTTTGTATTTCTTCTTATCATTATTTATATTGTTCTATTTATTTAAATAAATAATACAATAAATAATTTTACTTGATTTCTCGAATTCGTTTGGCTTCTTTATTCTTGTTCCCAAATCGATATTCCAGAAAAGCACGTTACATTTTTCTATTTTCCTTTGTTAAGTTTATTGAAAATGTCTTTAATATTTTTTTCCTCAATAATTTCTCTTATTTTCTTTTTTATTTTATTTTCTTTTATTTCTTGTTTTCCAGTTTTTCATCCTTTTTTGTTTTAATCTCTCTCTCTCTCTCTCTCTCTCTCTCTCTCTCTCTCTCTCTCTCTCTCTCTCTCTCATTCTCTCTTTTCCTTCCTTTTCCACTCCCTATTTTCCTCTTGCTCTCATCTATTCTTATTTTTTCTGTCTCTCTCTCTCTCTCTCTTTTCCTTCCTCTCCTTCTTTTTTTCATACCTATATGTACATATAGTCTATATGTATAGTACGTATGTATGTATGTATGTCATGATCTTTTTTTGCATTATTTGCATAATTGTTTCTTTCTACTTTTTCCGTAATTTCTATCTTATTCTTCATTTTTTTCCTGTTGACTTATTTTACTTTTATTTGATTTGATTCATACATTATTTTTTAAGAAGAGTCCCATCGTTTTTTCTTTCAACTCCTAATATTTATGTTGTTTTCCTCCATCTCAAATTATCTTTCGTCTGATCTTATCTATCTCATTATTATTATTACAGAATTTACCACACTAAGAATAAAAGAAATGTTTAATGAAAACATCTATCTATTTATACATGCAATATTATATCATTATATTATTACATTATTAAATTCAATTATGATGAAATCACGTTTTTTTACTAGCCTTAAAATATTTTTACAATTTATTGTACTTTTAAGATCATATAATTTAAATCTATTTTCTAGGCTGTAGTTCTGAGAAACTTAAAAAAGGCTACTAGTCGACATAAAATTTTAAAGAAATGGAAGGGAAAAACACCAAATATAAAACTTGAACTTCCATTTATTAGTTTTCGAAATATTAATAAAAGAACTTTCGTTATAATAGATGTTATTCTGCCTACAAGGACTAATTAATCGTTTTCACTGTAACAATCATCATTATCGATTATCAAATAACTGACGATGTAATAGTGAGATCTCAGTATCTATAAGATATTACATCTACAATTAATATTCTTTTTAAACTATATTACGTTTTAATTTCAATAGCCGAAAAATGTTCAGTATCACTTTCTTTTTTTTAATTTCTTTGTATCACTCAATAAAGCAGTAGAAATTGAGGTTAAATTTAGATCATATATTTTTGCCTTATCCAAAATGTTATTTAACAAATCGATTCATATATTAATAAAGCGATATTCCACTACTTTTAATAAAATTTACTGTTTAAATTTCCCACTTCGTACCATCAACTCTGAATACGGAAATAGAAAATAAATCATCCCTTAGGTGAGATGTGTCCAACCCGCGGTCATTAGATCCTATCCATGTGGCCCCCGCTGTATATCCAAAATTGGAATAATTGAATAAAAATTTTTCTTATTTGAATAATTTTATCTATGAGTAATCATACTTTTTTTTAATTTAGTGTTAAAGTGACTAATTACGAATAAAAAGTTAATATCAAAATGTTGCCAGCGAATATACAAATGGAATGTATTGAGTTGCAATTAGATATATAACTTAAGGAAAAATTTATCTAAATGTGTGTCTTTATTAGACTTTTATAAATTACACCTCCTTAAAGAAAAATATTCAGCACTTCACGAACATGCGCTGTTCATGATTCCCTTTTTGGGAGTACCTTTATTTGCGAACAGATTTTTTTCCATATAAAGTTTTCTACACAAAAAATAAAGTAAGAACAAAAATTTCGGACAAGCATCTTAAAAATAGTCGTATTGCCACTATCTGCATCAAACCAAATATTGATGAACTATTATCTAAAAAACAAGCTACGTTCTCGTTAAAAATTATTATATTTTTTTTTAATTAATGTGTGTGTGTGTGTGTGTGTGTGTGTGTGTATTGTCAAATATTTTTTAATTAATATAAATCTATTTTTCTAATCAAAATATTGTTTGTTTCGCTATAAATGTTGTTTTAATATCTTCATAAATAATACGTTATACTGAACTAATAAAAAAATATGTAAACTACCTTCAACAAATTATTATTGGCCAATGAAGTCCAAAACATTTAAAAGGTTGGACATCCATCCCTTAGATCCTATACCTAGTCGACGTTCTACTAGATTGAGACCGATTTTATTCAATGTATTATATCAAATTTCTTATTAGTATCTCAATACTAATAAATACTATTAAATATTTTAATAAATACTAATAAATATACTGTTGCTTTTCACAGTATATCAGTAATCTTTCTGTAATTTACTTTTTGCTATCCTGTATTATACTCTCCATTTTTTTCTATATTCTATAGTTATTCTTCTGAAACATATTTTCTTACATTCTTCAAATATTTTTTTAATTTTTTCCATTTCTACATTTGCCTTGCCTTCTTTGCTTCTTTACTTTCCTCTTTTTTTAGAAAACTTTATTTTTTCTATTCCTTCCATTACATTTTATTTTTATTTTTATCGCAACAGCTTTTTGTTTCTAATTCTATATTTGTCCTTCTATCATGTTTTTTGTTTTACTAACTCCTCTCACTATTTCTTTCCTTTTCCGTCCTTCAATCTGTTCGTTTCTCGTTGTCATCTACTTTTTCGAATTCCTCTATTATACATGTTAATTATAGGTGAACACTATGGATGAAATTGTATCTAGTCGGGTGTATCTGAGCAAAAAAAGACAAACGTTATAACCTTAGTTAATTTGATTATGCGATTATTTGGCCAGAAATATAAAATCTATGAAATATATTTCAATTTCATATTAATACTTCATTCTAAGGACTTCAAAGTCTTCGACAAAAATCTCCAAGTAGATTCAGCTTGGATTTCAAAGAAGCATTCGACCGTTAACCATTTGCTTCTTATCAATAAAATCTCTAGCACCGGAATTCCAAGCAATCTCCAAGTAGACATTTCACTGAATACTTCCAATATATTAGATTTGATGACAGTATCTTTAAATCTATTTATTTATATTTTGTCTGTATAATGTCCTGCAAGGATCTCATTTTGGCCCCTTTTTCTTCTCAACTTTAACGACATTGATAATTTATATTAAGAATTAAAAATAAGAATCTCAAGTTTTACCGTGCCATCTCATCCATATTGCGCTATTTACGATTCCAATGTAACAAAATTGAGTTTAAACGTTAACAAATGTCATGTCCGTAACTTTTCCAGCAGTAGATATCCTGTCTCGTTGGAAGATGAGCATCCAGAGTCGATTTCTGATACTCGTGATTCTGATACTCGACTTCGGCGTCTTTTTAACGTCTATTCTTATGATATAGCAAATTATTAAATTTGTTTCAACATACACTATTATTATTATTATTATTATCATTATTATTATCACTACTCTGTTAAAAAGAAATACTTATGCTCTTTCTTTCTACTGAAAAAATATGTGCTTCTTCATACCGAACAAACCTTATATGAGCATTTTCCTTATAACTTTAGTCCCATCATTTACATTTAAATGTAACCTCTTATATATAATATAATGCAATATAATATAATATAAACATAATAAATAAAATCGATTTAATAATCAACGAAACTTTTAATACTTTTCGAGGAAAACAGTTATTTGCAACAGTTCCTCGTGTTAAATATTGTACAGTACAATAAAAAAAAGTTTTATTTCGCAAATTAATTCAAGACCAGTCTTGAACAAATCTCTACCGATTAAAAAATGTAAAATCATCTCCCAAAGACATAGCAAATAATTTTTTGACATCTTCCACAGTGAAATAAATGAAGTAAAAATATGAATAATTTGATAAGTGAATAAAACTTCTAACTAAACTGGTTGCTTGAAAGCATTATTCGTTGCTAAATGAGACAAGAGTAAGTCGTAATTTATTTATAATTATTATTTGTAATAGGATTTCCAGGAATAGTACGAAAAAAAGCATATACTTGTTTTACAATTAAGCATTATTATATTCTATTTTACTCTAACAATAATCTCATAATTATTTACAATAATGTATTTTTATTAACGTATGTTACACATTTCATAATTATATTGGCTCAGTTTACTAAGAAGCCATTTCATTTAATTTGTGATTGTTTTCTCTAGAATATTTATTGGTACTGTAGCAATTACGATATATAACTTTGATAACTTCATAACAATATTCGTAATATTCAATTTCTTTTGAGATAATAGAATAAGTTCTAATATTTTACCGATATCTGTAATACCAATATGGTCTCTATTTAAAAGTATTCCTGAATACGCCGAAGTTTTTTTACGCAAACTCATGTATGGTGATCTAATAATCCAAACTAGTAGGAACTTAATTCATTAATGTAGCGAACTTTATCGAGAATAACAGATATTCAACTTGATTTTTAAATAGAAATATACAATAAACAAAACTTTAAACGCAATTATTTATTATTCATTTCGACTTACATATTTTATTTCACAGAAGTTTATCTTATCTTATTACATCATTTATTCTTAATAACTTTATCTTCATTAAAAGTAAAATTAATTAATTTTTCTCTGCTTAATAGCCCCTATTATAAAGATGCACTGAAGCAGAAATAATGAGGAAAAGACAGTATTCACACCGATATTTCTAATGGTCCATTTGAAGAAAAAAAATATCAAATAAACAATGAAGTAGAAAATGTATAACAAATACATTTATGAGTAATACCCAAACTTCAAAGGTATGATCAATATGTGGTGTAAAATTGATAATTCAATAACTTGATAATTCAAATGAGTGAAAAATCAGTTATGATACCTTACAAAAAATCGTAGATATATTATACTTTTCTACTTTACTACCTACTTTTCCAAATCTACATATGCATATCAGAATTTTTCCAGTCCGATGTCCAGATGTTAATATGAGTCACTGTATGTATTTCGCCGATGGTTTTAGTGCTAGAAATATAGACATTATTTGGTGGAAATACAATACAGCCAGATTTCCACTATTGTCTTTAGCAAAAAAATTTCTTGTTCTACCTGCCACTCATACTACGAGTGAAATATTATTTTCCTTATCCGGAAATATAATAACACCAATTCGAGCGAAATTACTATCACAAAATGTAGAACAATTATCTTTTTTATATTATCATTTAGAATAAATATTATTACATTTAAAGAAAAAAATATGTATTGATCCGAAATAGACAGACTACCCGAAATCATCAGGTTACCCAAAATCTTCGGGCTACCCGAAATCTTCGAGCTACTCGAAATTTTCCTTAACTGTAGAGCAATGTTAAAAACTGGTGCTCCTTCATCCAAAATCGTAAATTGATTTAAATTACAATGTGATCCCAGTTTTGTCAGAAAGTGTACTGCAGCTTCTGCCAAATTTAAGTATCGAAAATATCTTCGGACACCAGCTTGGAAACATGGAAACATGTTATAAAAAAAAATTCAGTTTTGATGATTCAAATGAATTTAATTATTATTGGCACAATTTTCACAAAAAGAGAAAAAAAATTATGTCAAGTAGAAATCGAGAACTTGGGTCACTCATAATTTGAACTGCTTTTAAAAGAGATTTTAAAAATGAAATACATAAAGAGAAGACTAAATACTATTGGGTATCAAGAAATGTTACATTATCATTTATTATCGTTAATAATATTAACAGAAAACAATAAATTTATTTTCCAAAAAAAACAACGCATCGATTCATAGCTTCGTCAATAAGAAAATGGTTTAATAAAATTGAAATCAAATTATTTGTTACGTCCTGACTCTAATGGTTAAATTTGGATCAAAACGAAAAGTACGAGATATTCTCATAAGTAAAGTTTACTACCCGGAAAAGCCAAATCCAAACAATTAACAAATTAAAGAATAGAATAAAATCTGTTTGTAGATATATCCTACTTACATGAAATTACAATAGAATTTATTGAATTATTCTTTTATTCGAACTCCTATTATTCGAATATCCTAATATCTGAACGTTCTGTTAAATTCGATTAATTATTTTATTAACATTTAATAACGAATGCTTTCCTCCGTTTCAAATATGTATCTATACAAATATTTTTATAATTAGCAGTAAAATGTACGTACTATCCTTCATTCGAATGAGTAAATTTCAATTCTAATTTATCAATATAGCGTACAATTGTGATTGTAATGAAACAAGTACGATATAATTAAAAAGTTCAAAACTAGTATGTACAACAGAGTTAGCAGCAATACATGGTATTGGAAAATCTATAATTACAAACATTAAGAAACAAAAATATGATATTGAAAATGTAGAAATAGTAGAAAATGCAATAGTAGAAAAATTTTAAAGAATCCAAAAGATAAAAGAATAGGCATTTTTGTAAATCAATGATTTTTGCAAAAATGAAATAGAAGTATATTGATATCTGAACCAATAATACATGAGAAATTAAATAATTAACGGAGATTTGAATTTTAACAGATATACTAAAGGATACAAGGATATGAGAAAATGTAATTCTATGAAATTACTTACACTGAAAAAGTTATGTGACTCAGAAGTCTAAAAGATATGGGACCCATGAGTATTGAGTAAAAATTAATCAATTAATCATAATCTTCATTCAAATAAATAAAATTTTGTATTGAAAAAGTGACTGTTCTATTATCCGAAAATTTCATTATCTAAACACTTTTGTTCCCCTATTAGTTTGAATAAAGTAGTCTCTATATAAACATGCTAATTGATAGTGTTTCTCAATAACTGTAATAAAAAATAAAGGAAGATCCATTGAGTGTTAAATATAATTACGTAACAATTAATACCGTCTTACTCTGTTAAAAAAATATTTTAGGGATATTTTGAATTTTTCCAGATTGATTTTTTTTCAGGAGAAAATATTTCGGTCAGAACATGAAAATGATCGAATAAATTCTTAAGTTCCTTCTTTTAATATTATGAAAAATATAAAAATATATTTGAGTTTATAATTATTCACAGCACTGTATATAGAATGATTCACAATTGTAATAAGTTTTGCTTAGTTGAAACTAAAATAAAAATGTTGACGATTGTGTACTTTGCAATTACGCACATCCATTTAGTTGGTTTCTTTAAAATAGAAACGTATGTTTCTCTTTGTACATATTTTTTTGATATTTTATGACGAAAAGTATTAGTACTATAATCGAAAAATTATTAACTTGAAATATTTAAATCTTAAATTAATTCTTCGTTAACCTTATATTGTGAAAGACAAGGTCAATGATGTCACATACGACTCTCGAGTTTGTTTTTCTTATATTTCTATTCAAGTTAAAGTTAAAACATGAATTTATGAATTTTTTAGTTTCCTTTTATATACATAGAATTTGTATACTTCTACTATATTTTTTTATATATATAGAAAAAAAGATTTGATATAAAAAAGGATACATTTCTGTTTTAAAATACGATGTAACTGCAGAATAACATGCATTATTGCACTTGTGAAAAAAATATAATTGACAGTACATAGTTTGTTTATTTTTTTCTTTAACAGTTTTTTCTAATTTCAGCCAACGAAAAATTATTACTTGTTACAACTGTGTGAATTACCTTATATATAATGCAATCCAACGTTTCTACAAATTTATTATTTATTATTTTTTTGCATCTTGGAAGAAAATATTTCATATTCATAGCTCTTTAATTGTGAAAAATATACAAATTATTTTGCTATTTACCAAAAGTAAGATTAGTTAATATCTTTAAAATCATCTTCTCAAAGTTTTTAGTGCTAAGATTTAATTAAGATTTAATTAAGAAAAAGTAAATCAATGTCTTTAATTATTTAATACAGTTTGTTACATATCATTTCAGACAGTTCAACAAATTTCAACTTCAGCAGCAAATAAAATTTTAATAGAAATATTCAATACAATATATAACTTTCTGATTTGAGTAAGCTAATATAATTTTTGGTTTCAATGCTTTAATTTGCTTTCAAATATTGAAGTATGTACAAAGTACTCAAGAAACATGGCTATAATGGTTATTTATTCAGAAGAAAACAATATATAAAAAAGAAAAAAGAAAACATTAAGAAAACAAAGAAGTTGTCTTTTTTCTAAAGAGTAAGATGCAGAAACAGAAGACTCATGAAGAATACAATTATTTTATAGTTCCATAAAAAAATATAATGGTAAAGCAAAAGACACAAAAAGTATCTAAAGTTTCAGTTTAAAATAAAAATCACAAATAAAACAAAACAAAAAAATAGGATTCTATTAATTTATATTAAAAAAAATTATTTCAAACATTTCTTTTCCAGAAATCTACCAAATAAAAGTGAACATACTATTAAAAATAAATTCTTTATATATTCATAAATTACAATAAGTTATATTACTTTTACACCATAAGCAGCATAATATATAAATAATAATTTCTTGTGAAAAGCAACAAATTCAAAAATTGTTGCATTACTTAAAATGTAATTTATATTAATCATTGCATTTTAGCTCAACAAGTTACAATATATATCCATACAGTGAGTGTAGAAAGTATTCATACACCGATCAATTTCTAACAAAACTTCGTGAAATGGTAGTTTATTAACAATTTTTTTTATAAACAATGAGTTTTTTTACGTATTTTCGGAAATCTCTAGAATAGATGCAATGCAAATAAGAATTTTTAATTTGCATAATTTGCGAAATCAACAAGAAAAATACAAAAAATCAGCAGAAATGTACAAGCAATAAGGATTCGTACAACTACTAAATTGTTAGAAATTTAGAAGAAAAAACATAATTTAAATGAATTTGAAAATAAAAAACTAATGTAAACAGTTAATTAATTCTTTGCAGGTTTCCTTTTGATTTTGTAATTGCTGGAATTCTCCTAGGCATTGAATTAACTAAGATTGATGGTATGCGAGGCGAAATCTTGTTCCATTCCTCCGGGAGAGCATTTTTTAAAACTTCTCTAGAGAAAATTTGATGTTTTCCAATCCGAGATTCCAAATGTCCTATTGGATTCATATTTGGAGATTGTGGGGAAGTTTTTAGATACGCTGGTGTACTGTTATGTAGTATCCACATTCTGATATTACACGCAGTATTTTTTGGATCGTTATCTTGCATGAAAATGAAATCATCTTTAATGTCCATTTTTTCTGCACTGGAAGAAAGAATAGATTTTGAAACCGAATCCATCAATAAATTGTTGTGTGCCGACACCAGCTGCACTCATGCAGCCTCAAACAATTACGGAACCTTCACCGTTTTACTGTAGGCCGTAAGTTTGCTGGTTTCAGTTCCTCATTTTTTTTTTTTTTTTTTTCAAATAGTACAGTGTTCATTAGATTCGAAAATATTGAATTTACTCTCATCTATAAAAATGATTTTATTCCAGTACTCCATTGATGTGTTGATATTATTATTTGTGAACTGCAATCTCTTCCTTCTATTCGCTTCAGATACAAAATGTTTGTTACGGACTATTCGACCGTGATATCCTCGGCATCGTAAAAAACTACGCACAGTACTAATAGATAATTAATGTCTAAATTATTTTTAAGATGGTCAACTATTTTTATTGCACTTATTTTTGAATTTCGCCTTATCATTCTAATAACAACTCGTCCAGTATACTGATTAAATTTCCGTGAACGTCCACTTCCTGAGTTATTTTGCAGCCTGTTTCTTTGTCTATACCTATCAATTATACCTTGTATAGTAGATAGAAGTCTGCTTATAATCCGTGAAATTTTTGATAAGCTTTTACAATGATTACGTAAATTAATAATAATTTTCTTTCTTCTATCGTAGTTTTTATACGTTTTTGTCCCATTTTTCAACGATAATTTTAAATACTGTAAAATTTTTGACATGTCTGATACCGATAACGTATTAAAACATACTGACAACATTAATCATAGTTATGAAGCAGCGATGAAATATGTTTACATTATAAATTCTCTTGTAAGCAGTTCGAAATAGAAACTGTATACGAATACTTATTGCTTGTACATTTCTGCCGATTTTTGGTTTTTTCTTGTTGATTTCTCAAATTATGCAAATTAAAAATTTTCTTTCGCATTGCATCCATTCTAGAGATTTCCGGAAATATGTACAAACTCATTGTTTGTTAAAAAAATTGTTAAGAAACTATCATTTCATGAAGTTTTGTTAGAAATTGATCGATGTGCGAATACTTTCTACACTTACTGTATATAGCTATATACTACACTTACTGTATGTAGCTATATAATAATGATCCATATATATTAATTATATATATACATATTAATTATTTTATGAAATAACGCTGTGGTGTCAACCAAAAAAAGATTCATAACATTAATTGTGATAAAATAAATTAATGCAAAAATATTAATTTTTCTGCATTTTTAATTATTTTTTTTATGTGAATAATATATTTTTACTAATTTAAACTTTGAAAATAAAAATATTAAAACTTCTACATATTAAAAATCTTATTCTATTCATTTTTTCCATTATTCTTATTCTAATCATTAATATTATAACTCGTTGGAACAAACAAAATAAGTGTAAATAATAAGAAATAGTTATTCAAGTTAGTATCTTATACAATACGTACACCTATATACGTAGAAATCAGTTGCCACAATCTATTACAGATTACTTTTATTTATTACGATAATAAATACATTAAACATTGTAATTAAATTATCACACAGAATAAACGACAATTAGAAGACAGCAGTATAAGAAGAAAACAAATACTAAAGACAACTGTAGAGCAAACCGACACTAATATTCATTTTCAAAATATCACGTGGTCTAAAGCTAATTCATAAGACAAACGACATGAGAAATATATCGAGGTACAATGTCGTGAGCCATTTTACTTCATAGCATTGAATATAATATAAACTAACTCGATTCTTCATAAATATTTCACAAAAATTTTAAGCATGGAAACGAACATAATAATGAATTTTAGAAACAAAATGGAGTAGGTATAATAATCAAAAATTTAAATTTTCTAAATATTAATAAAAATATTAATGTAAATTTAAAAATTGGAAGTTATATAAAAGATGTATATATCTATATTGAAATTTGGATTTAAATATTATCATAAATAAATATTAAGAAAATTAAGTTTAATATTAATATTAAATTTATTTTATACAAATATCAAAAGATCATATTTGTTTTGTGTATATGATCATCTCTGTCAGAAACATATTTTACATAAGCTTACTAACCTTGAAATTTAAATTCGTCTTTTCCTATTGATAATCTAAATAAATTAATGTTTAAAAATTTATATTTATTATACATAATATCTTTATACATTATATGTAGTTATTTTAAAACTACTATATAATCTCATTTAATATCGATATAATTTCGAAATATGATTTGAAAAAAATTTTATTGGATAAAATTAGACAATTTGGTATATGTTTATACATGAAGTAATAATTTTAATAATTTTAAAGTTACTTTTTTTTAGAATGGAATTACGAATTTCAATTAATTTTTACAGAAATACTTAAAAATGTTGAATTTAAAAAATATTTCAGAAATGTAAACGTACGAAATGTATGAAAGGCAAAAAAAAGAAAACATAAATTCAAGTATTGTTTTTCCTTGTGTTTCATGCGATAAATTTTATAAGCTAAAAATAAAAATATCTTTTAAATCAATCAATTCTCGATCTATGTGCCTCAATTAGTTCTGTTATATTATAAGCTTATATTATATGTGTAATAAAAATTTTAGTATATTTTTATGCTTATATATTCATTATCACTCAATGAAAATTAAGCAAATTTGTATACTAGATACACAATGATTAGTAATTATTTTAGTAAAAGTTTTTTCTTTACACCGCTTTCAATGAAATATGTTCTCAGGACTCAAAATTATTCTGAAATATTTATCTATCTTGAAAATATCAAATTGAAATCTAATAAATCTAAAAAAAACACGAACCAGACATTCTTGAACTATCAAACAAACAATACACAATTTTCAATACATTTGTCAACGCTCAATTGTATTGACGTTCGTCAATATTCAGCTTACATGTAAGCTTAATAACTGAAAACATCTCACGAGGAAAAGAAAAAAAACCAGAATGCATCGTAATCTTAAATAGATAACTGCAACATAAAATTTTGCATTTTTATGAAGTCAAAGTGTGAATATTACTGCATTCTCTTCTCGAAATCATATAAGATATAATCAACTCTAATTATAATTAATTGGAAATTACTTAAATATAATTCCAAAATAATACAAATCTAATTCTAATTTCATTACAGATAAGTTTGGATTCGATATTTTATGGGATGGAAGTGCAGGCTTTTCTATGATAGACATGTTAAATTTAAAGCAGTTTAAAGAAAGCAGCCAAAGTATAAAATTTCGTGCAATGACTATTTTTTTAATGTTAAATATGTTCTGATCGTTTTTTTGTTCAAGGAACGTTTTTTTATCTTTGCAGTTAATAAATACAGTGAAGTTAACACATACAATTAATCAAATGTTCTAAATAATGCTAAAAATATCATATTACGCTTTCACTTGAATTTTGTGAGAAATATAAATACTATATCGATATATAATATTATATTAACGATAGTTTGAGATTTATGAGATTTTGAATAAAGTGAAAATATATTGTTAATTAAACTGACTATTTGATAAATTATGTGAGTTACGAGTTGGTGACACAAATTCAGTTACTTTGAGTGTCATACAAATTAAATCATTTTGTGATTCTCCCATAAAATTGCTAATATTAATAAGTTGTAATATTATTTTTAAACATCCGAGGACAAGTTTATAAAATAGTAAAGAAAAATAAATATATTCAGTACTCAAAATTGTTCATATATCTACAAAAGATTACTGATATTTTATATTATTATAATTTTGTGACAAAAAACTTAAAATTTCATTTAACCTCATTTAAAACGTGAAATCTCTATTTGGACAATTTGAATTTGTCCTTAAAAGTGATAAAAACTCAAATGTCTATAAAATCATTGAATAATTTTTGTCACATCTGAATTCGCCATTGAAAGGTGAAAAAAAAAGAAAAATTAAAATCTGTCATTTACAGCTTTAAAACCTGTTATTTCACTGAACTTTGAATATTACGTCAAACGACAAATATTTAAGAAATTCTAATTTTAATGATCAGAGTTCAATGAAAAAAAAAAAATTGAAGCAAATTTTAAGAGATCATTGTAAAAAAAAACGCAAGCTATTGCCTTTATAAATAAGAGATCCAACCCATAAATCAAGTCTACATCGTAAGACACAATATCTCTTGGTCCTCCACGGTCAAGTACCTTGGCGTACTAATAGATGCTGTCACCTGGCCCCCCAGCGACAGCTAAAAGAGCAAATCTAGATTTCTCCGCACTCAGAAGACTATACCTGCTTCTCCACAGAAACAGCAATCTAAAACCAAATATCAAACTAAACCTTTATAAGATATGCGTTAGGCCAATAATAACATATGGTCATCAAATTTGGGCTGCAGCAGTAAAGACATGCATTAATAGATTCAAAGAATCCGAAATAAATTCCTATGTATCATCCTCAACAAACCGTATGACACACTTAAAATCAAAATAAGACACAGAAATTGTTGCAGCTGGAATGTGTGTTACCACAGCCTAGTTTACCAAACCTTGGAGACTTTCGCTTGTTTTGTTCTCTTCAGAATTCTCTAAAAGGAAAGCATTTTGATTCCGATGACGATATCAAACGGTGTCTGGATTAGTTTCTTGCCGTAAAATATTAGAACTTTTGGAATTCTAAAGCTGTTAGAAAAATGGCAAAAAATAATGGATTAAAATGATTAAAACGTTATTGAATAAAGTTGTTGTTATGAATATGAAAATGTTCTATATTCTTTAATTAGAAAAAACCTCATGAGATCCAAACCCACAGATATGTTTCATAATTTTATATATTACAGATAATTATTATATTATTTCAAATTTCCACGTTGTTATTATTTTATTATATTAAATTTTAGATATAATTGATGTTATATATGACAAAAAATAACTTCTGCCAAATCACCTATCAAAAATTGATGCTTCTCATAAAAAAAATTAATTTACTAAATCATTAGTTTCTTAAACAAATCGTTAAATTCAAGTAGCGTAAAATCAAGTAAAATCCCCATCTCATTAATAATTATTTAAATATTTATGATAAAATATACATATAGGAATTAAATTTCAATTTTTCTGTTATGTATTTAATTTTCTTATCCTTTTCGTTGATTATCTTTTTTTAATAAAAATATTAATTTAAACAACTGCCATAACTTTGCGCTGTGTGTTTATTCTGTATGATGAATTTATGCTTAGTCTCTCAATTTTAGTTATCTAGAAAAATTAAATGCGTGTTTGGATTTCTTCTTGAATGATAACATAAATGATGAATTTGCAACAATTCATTATACAAAATTATACAGAATATAGTAAATGTATCATAAATATGAAATTTAGATTTGATCTATAAATAATATATTATATTATAATATATGATAAAAATAATGATATTTCTTATTAAAAGTACATAGTTTGAGACAGTCTGGACGGAATAAGTTACAAATATTAAAATATCTAGAACATATCGAGGAATCAGTTAGAATACTTAGTGAATACTGACTTCGAATTGTCATTGATTATATCTTATAATTGTGGACTAAGATATCTTCAACTCTTTCAGCCATTTATATTCTTGATATTTTTATTTTAAATTTTTGAATACACATTAATAATTATAAGTTTCTTGTTGCAGCATAAACTGTTTTAACTAGTGATTTTATTTTAACTAGTGAATTTAAGTTTCGTTCACCTCTTTGGTGAAAGTATTTACATTATTTATCTGAAATCAGAATAATCATTTCTTTGTATCATGTACATTAAATATAGAATATAAACCAGCATACATATCAAAATTATTTAGATTATATAGATTTAAAATTAATTATTATATTATATAATATTATATCATATTATTAATTATAATGTTTGTGGAATTCTCGGAAAAGGCCCAAAATTTTCTCTAAATGGGATGTTTAGAGCGAAGGCTAGGCCTGGGAATAACTGTTTTAGTCACCCAGATCTAGCTTTTAAAAATATTAAGAGCTTGAGTTGTGTGTATGAATGTGTGAGAGTAACGACGTTTCGAGAAAGTATATCCTACAGAGAAGCGAGACTTCGTAGAATAAAGAGACAGAAAGTAGTGAGTGTGCGAGAGTGTACAGATCTAGAGAGAAAAGACGAAGCGAGGTTAAAAGAGAATATAGAGAGTATAACGAGTTTTAATTTAATTTTTTTTTTTTTTTTTTGCTAACGCCTCATTTGTTTTCTATCAAATCCTACAAAATTGGGAACTTTGCAACTCGTCCCGGGATTTCTATAAAATTGGAAACTTAGCCGGGATTCCCACATATTAATTATCATATTATATATGGTGGTCACTGAAAAACTAAAGGATTTGAAGAAGCCCGTATTTGTGAGCAGGAAAATAATGAGGAGGTTGTTGACACATAATACTGAAAAGAATCCATTAATATTTCCAAATAAAGAAATAAAAAATTTAAAAAACGTATTACATATTTTTGTTTTATATCATTCAGTCTTTCAGTGACTACCTTGTCTTTTAGTGACTATCTTATATAAGCTATTTAGGAAGGGCATAATAAATTTGTTTGGTGATTTTTTGTTTTCTGTAGCATTTAATATGTAGAAAACAGCATTTTTATGTGACTTAATTAGCTGAAATTAATTTGTAGTGTAGATTATCTTGAAAATAAGTAATTAATTTGAAGAAATTTTCTAGGAATCTAACAGAAATAAAGAACTATAATTACTGCTATCAATATTTTTAAATGACCTAAATATATAATAAATGGGTAGTAAGAATATACATTTAAAGCCTGAGTTACATAAAAAAACAATTCAAATAATGAAGAATCAATTGAAAAAAAAGGAAATTTTAGAATTGCCTTTTAATATATAAAAGTCACATTTTGCCCTTGTATTTTTATTTGATTTAGAAGAATACCTTTGACTTACAAATATGTGTGATTTTCACATAATTATACTTTCATTATGGTGTTCACCTTTAATCCAATTCAAGCATGAGATGTGTTGAGGTGAAATATTACTTAGTAGTAATATTAACACAGGCTTGCCCAATTTGTGACGGGCAAGCTACTTAGCTTTGGCCTCTCTGGCTCAGATATGAATAGCTTCTTTTATTTATTTATTTTTTTTTTTCGTCATTTCTTCTAGAGTCTAGATAACGCATGAGCTTCACCACTACATAAGCCTCATCGTCATACAGTCCTCACTCTACATAATCGAGGTACTGTTAAAGAAGAAAAGTAAGTATGGAGGGATGCTATTTCCCTATGATTCTCAAAGAGGAATAAGAGCCATAAGTTGGACAGGCCTGTATTAACATGTCAACTGGTATATCAAATTTTTATACGGCTCACAAATGTTATAATTGTTGTCATAATTTCTGAGTAGAATATAGTAACCTAAAGCTACGATACAGTTCACGATAATTTAACATGCAGAAAAATATTTATTTCTTATTTTGAATTACTTATTTTTATTTTGAATTTCCACGAAATTATGATATATTATGCCCAATTGATATTATATATATTAAACTAAGATACCATACAGGTTTAATATTGATATGTCGCATTATAGAAATGCATGGTGTGTAAGAATAATACATCGGTAACGATAAATCATATAATGCAATGCAAGAAAATCATATTAAGACTAGAGGATACGTCAAAAATGGAATAAAATGTGCTATTTGACACAATGTTAATATTTTCCATAGTATATTTCAGAATTTTCCACTAACAAATGATGCTCTTTTTATTAGAAAATTCACTTTTTTTTATAACCAATTAAATATTATCTTAAACATTGTGGAACATTAACTTTGCATTAAAAAATACCGCAATATCCAATATTAGTAATTAAAGGTCTTAAATATTTACGGAGTATAAAAAAATTTAGGATTTTCATCCAGTATTGTATTAGAATGTATGGATACGTGAATCCTACAAAATTGATGAACAAATTTTTAATTATGATATGATCGTGGAATATCTTCTTCGAAACTTAAGAACAATTGTTACAATTCGTAGTATCGTAAACATTGCAAATATCGGTTAACTAATTAAGTTATAGGAATCTGACGATTTTTAAAATATAATAATGTTTCAAGTT